>NW_026612526.1:17500-20000 GCF_029931775.1 Euleptes europaea | reverse complement strand
CGCGACAACCCTGACCCTAACCCTCTCCCCAGACCCTAACACAACCCTTACCTAACACAACCCTACCCTAACCCTAACCCTAAAACTAACCCAACCCTAACCCTAACCCTAACCCTAACCCTAACCCTAAACCTAGCCCTAGCCCTAACCCTAACCCTAACCCTACCCCCAGACCCTGTCTCTGACCCTAACCCTAACCATTACCCTAACACTAACCCTTACCCTAACCCTTACCCTAACCCTAACCCTAACCCTAACCCCAACCCTAACCCAAGCCTAACCCTAAACCGAAACCCTAACCCTTACCTTGTCATGGCCTAACCCTAACCCTACCACCAGACCCTGTCACCCTAACCCTAACCCCACCCCCAGACCCTAACCGTACCCCCAGACCCTGTCACTGACCCTAACCCGAACCCTAACTCCAGACCCTGTCTCTGACCCTATCGCTAACCCAACCCTAACCTAACCCTAACCCTAGAACTAACCCTAATCCTAACCCTAACCCTAACCCTAACCCTAACCCTAACCCTAACCCTAACCCTAACCCTAACCCTAACCCTAACCCTAACCCTAACCCTAACGCTAACCCTAAACCCTAACCCTAACCTTGTCATGGTCTCTGACATAACTATGGCATTCTGCGAACATGTGTAGGATTAATTCCATAAGAGCTAGTACACATTATGCAAACTCGGCCACTGCAGAGGTTTGTGTAATGTATAATGAAAGTCTGTGTAATGCTGACAGGCTGATGGAATACTCTCATGCTCAGCTCTATCAAGAGCTACCTAATAATGTCATTCTAGTCCTTGTCCTTGAAGGGGCAAAGCAGAGCACCATGCTTTATCTATCAATAAGATGTGACCTAAACCACCTTTCTGACAGCTTACAGATGTCAGAATCACAAAAGCAGGACACTTGTCCTTCTCAAGGTCTTAAGATATCCTAATGTACTAATCCATTAATAGCTGAAACTGTACTTATTATAGCTTAAAGGCATTAAAGCTCTCTCATACATATGAGTAATATGCTTTCTTGCTCTTCTGTAATCTCGCTAAAGGCTATGCTACTGACTACTGTAAACAAAGACACTTTGCAAGTGACAATGTAAGCTAAAAAATTTTATGAGTTACAGAGTTAAATGTTGTGCTACAAATCTCACAGTAGTCTCATTTAATGCGTACTGTCCTAACGAACAGGATGGTATACAAATTATGTATATAACGTGATCATGTAACTCAGAAATAAGTGTTTATACTTTAAGCAAAGTGGACTGAAAGGAAAGGACGCCCATAGATGGACCTAAAGAGCTGAGCAGCTGCTAGTAAGCCATTTCTGTACTGCACATCATATCAGACAAAGGGAATAAAAGGTATCCCTCTTAATGGATAAGAAAGAGGAGATAAAGGATCTCTCTTCACCCTTAATGAGTCTAGAAACAGTATAAATACAACCACAGTACAGCCGGCACTTCAGATTGTTATTGCTGGCAGACTGCAGCTGTCTGAAGTAACATTACTCCATCTCAGAGGCCTGAGATGTAAAACATTGAGACTCTGATCCTTGCGTGGACAGCAGTTCGCTGAGGTATCTTGAAGTATCAAGATCTGGATATTTCAACATATCTTACTTACAGACTTCTTGTGAGACTGCTCTATTCCTAGAAGAGGATAGAGACCCTTAGAATGCCTATTCTTTGAATGGGAACCTAAGTGCAGTGATCTTTCCATATATTGGAACACAGAGAGTCCATTGGATTTATGGATTCTTACAAACTAAACCTATTTGGCTTACCAAAGCTAGCTAGACCTCTGCGATAGTGTCAGAAGGTCCTCAATGGAGGGACCTCTGAACCTGCTCAGAGCAAGAGACCAGACATGTTCCTGAAGGGAAAGGAGACTCCCTGTACTCTGTGAGATATGCACAATGCTGATACATTGTACAGCGCATACACAGATTGGCACTGCCAAAGAGACTTTAAACAGCTTTAAGCTAACACATAGTATTTATATGTTCAGCATTGATGTCTAAAACTAGAAAGAATATGCATAGCATGGACATAGACAATGCCTGATCTTAATGATGATCAGTTAAGAATCTTAATACAAGTCTTAAAAGGATTCAAGTCTTAGAAAATACAGATACTCTGGGATAACTTCATATGTTCTCATAGATTCTTAAGAGGACTACAGACGACACAGCAAGCTATAGTGTGTGTTCTGCACTGAAATATTATGATTTAAGTTAGGATGCTTCTAACTAAATCTTTCTCCAAAGAATTAACAATATTTTTAAAGGATTCCTGTAACCTTATATTCTGAATGAAAGTGCATTGCACTAAGGATACTTTATAAGTATATTCTGATTAAGATACTCCTTTATGGAGGCATAGAGAGTGTGAATGATTACTTGCTATATAAACATGTTTAAGACTAATGATGTCTAGCCATATATGATATTTTAAGGCTTTGCAAACCAAAAGCATACATTATATAAT
>NW_026612525.1:0-17444 GCF_029931775.1 Euleptes europaea | reverse complement strand
CTTAGGCCAGTGCCGGCTATTCCGGCCCAGGCGCCAAAAAGTAGATACAGGGTGCCGATGTCTTTGTGGTTTGTCGAAAAAAATCAACGATTGATGGTCACAGGTAGGATGGCCGAGGGCAAGGCGGTGAGCTGTAGTCTCACAGACAGAGGTTTGAGTCCTTTTCGTACCAAGCTCCGTAGCGTAGAACGCAACAAAATGCAAGTTTGGAGACGCACCCAAAAAGGTGCCGGGGCTTCTCCCGTTTTTCTATAACGGGAGAAGGTAGATTGAAGCCCGCTGGATAGGGTGTTTAGTTGTTAACTAAAGTTTTATGGGATCAAAGCCCGTCGGTCTAGGGAGGTCTTAGCTTAATTAAAGTGTCTGAGTTGCATTCAGGAGATGTATATTAGTGTTTTACAGGCCTTCAGGGAATAAGATGTGTTTCTTGTTTGGGGCTTTGAAGGCCCCTGGTTTAAATAGTTAACCTAAGTCCCTGGGGGTGGGGCGGGGTTTATATGTTGTATAGTAGTGGTGTGATTGGTAGAAGGAGGGCTGTTGTAGTAGTTGCCGTGGTTATTAGGTGTGTGTGGTTGTTTTTGAATCGTCATGTGTTTTTTGTTGTGGTTGTGGTGGGCGGGTTTGTTAGTGTAGTGAAATAGGCTAGGCGGGTATAAAAGAATAGGCTTGGTAGGCTTATTAGGGCTAATGTTGTGGCTAGTGGGGTTAGCTGGTGTAGTGTTAGTTCTTTGATAATTAGCAGTTTTGGCATGAACCCTGTTAGGGGGGGAAGGCCCCCTAGTGATATTAGTGTTAGTATTATTATGGTTAAAAGTGTAGAGGAGTTAGACCAGGTGGTAGTAAGGTCTGTGATGTTTTTTGTTGATGCTGTTAATATAGAGGTAAATATTGCTGTGGTTGCGGCTAAATAGATAATTATGGTTAGTGTTGTAAGGCTGTGGCCCATAGTTAGGGCAATTGTTAATCATCCCATATGGGCGATTGAGGAGAAGGCCATGATTTTTCGGAGTTGTGTCTGATTTAGGCCTGACCACCCCCCAATTATTGTGGATAGGAGTCCCAGCACTAGGACCAGGTTTAGTGATAGGTGGTTGTGTATTATATAAAGTAGGGCTAGGGGGGCAAGTTTTTGTCATGTTGATATGATTAGGGCGGTTATTATTGTAGACCCCTGCAGGACCTCTGGGTATCAGAAGTGTGTTGGTGCCAAGCCTAGTTTTATTGCGATGGCTACTGTTAAAATTAGTGCAGTTGAGTTGTGCGTTGGCTGTATAATTGTTCATTGTCCGGTCTGTCAGGTGTTGATCAGGCTGGCCAGGAGGATTAGGGCAGCGGCTGCAGCTTGTGTTAGGAAATATTTTGTGGCGGCTTCTGTTGCTCGTGGGTGGTGTTGTTTAGTAATGTGTGGTAGTATGGCTAGTGTATTGATTTCTAGTCCAAGTCATGCAAGTAGTCAGTGGTGGCTTGATGTGGTGATGATGGTGCCTGTCGCTAGGCTTGAGATTAGGATTGTTTGTGTTATTGGGCTTATTAGTATAGGAAGGGTTGTGTACCAACATTGTCGGGGTATGGGCCCGAAAGCTTTATTAGCTGACTTTACTAGTAGGTAGTATAATTGGAAGTACACGAAGTTTTGGGCTTCGTAGTGCAGGTTCGTAGCCTGTCTTTCTAAGGAAGTGGGAGGGGCGAGTCTCCATATCATACTCTATCAAAGTAGTCCTTAATGTTTCGGGCACACTGCCAAAGTTTGGGTTATGTTAGTGGGGGGGTGCCTGATATTGAAATGGGTGTGGCAATGTATCAGACGCAAAGGGCTAGGGTTAGTGGTAGGAAGTTTTTTCAAAGTAGGTGCATTAGTTGGTCATATCGAAATCGTGGATATGATGCGCGGATTCACAGGAAGCCCAGTGTTAACATGCAGGTTTTAATCATAATATTTATTGAAAATAGTTCTGGGGTGTTGGGGCAGTTTGGGCCTAGGAATAGGATACATGAGAGGGTGTTTATTATTAAGATGTTTGCGTATTCTGCTAGGAAGAATAGTGCGAATGGGCCGGCTGCGTATTCAACATTAAATCCTGAGACAAGCTCTGACTCGCCTTCGGTTAGGTCGAATGGGGCCCGGTTTGTTTCTGCAATTGTTGAGATGTATCATATTATTATTAGTGGTCATACACATGTTGCTAATCACGTGTTTTTTTGTGTTGTTAGCAGGGTTTGTATTGAAAATCCCCCCGTGAATATTATGGTTGATAGTACAATGATTCCTATTGTTACCTCATAAGAGATAGTTTGTGCGACTGCCCGTAGGGCGCCAACGAGGGCGTATTTTGAGTTTGTTGCTCACCCAGATCATAGAATTGAGTATACAGCAAGGCTTGAGATAGCCAGTAGTATTAATAGGCCTAAATTAGCGTCCATGATGGGGTTTGGTATTGGAATGGGGGCTCAAATTGTTAGTGACAGTAGTAGTGCTAGTATTGGTATGGCTAAAAATAGTGTTGGTGTTGATGCCGTTGGTCGGATGGGTTCTTTGGTGAAAAGTTTTAGTCCGTCTGCAATTGGTTGTAGTAGGCCGTAGGGCCCTACAATGTTTGGGCCCTTGCGTAGTTGTATGTAGCCTAGGGTTTTTCGTTCTAATAGGGTTAGGAAGGCAACTGCTAGTAGGATTGGGATGATGAGTGTTAGTGGGTTAACTACTAGGGTTATTGTGGTTTTAATTATTAGGGAGAAGATTTGAGCTTCTGTTGTAAGGGCTTAGGCCTTTTGCATAATTACCTGGCTCTGCCACCCTAAAGCGTGGCCCTGGTCTTAGGCCGCTGGTTTTGATAAATGGGCTCTTTAGTGTGGGTAAGAGCTTGGTATTAGCACGTGGGGGTCCTATTGGTGCTTCTCCCTGGGTCCTTTCGTACTGAAGGGAGAAAAACATAGATAGAAACCGACCTGGATTTCTCCGGTCTGAACTCAGATCACGTAGGACTAGTTAATCGTTGAACAAACGAACCCTTGGTAGTGGCTGCACCACCAGGATGTCCTGATCCAACATCGAGGTCGTAAACCCTCTTGGCGATAGGGGCTCTAAAAGAGGATGGCGCTGTTATCCCTGGGGTAACTTGGTTCGTTGATCTGTGTTACAGGGTCAATTTTATGGTGGTCTCATTGGCTTGTGGGTCTTTGATAGATTTTTGGTCTGTGGTCTTGGAAGTTTTGTTTATTTCCGAAGTCGCCCCAACTAAAAACAAGGCTAAGGGGGGGGGGTAGAGGCCCCGTGGTTATTAGTTTTTGTTTTAAGCTCCACAGGGTCTTTTCGTCTTATGTTTACATCCTAGCTTTTTAACTAGGGGATCAAGTTCATTGATCTGCTTTAGGAGACAGTTGGGCCCTCATTTAGCCGTTCATACTAGTCATTATTTAAGTGACAAGTGATTACGCTACCTTTGCACGGTTAGAATACCGCGGCCGTTTAAAAGATCACTGGGCAGGCAGCACCTTTAATACTTGTGTGGCTAAAGGCTATGTTTTTGGTAAACAGTTGGGGCCCTAAGTGGCTGAGTTCCTTTTGTGGCGTTTAATCTGTCTGTGCTGCACTCCTGTGTTGGGTTAACAGGGGGTTATATTATATGGTTAAAAAGTGTGTTAAATTTTTCCATTTGTGGTCTGTTATTTACTGGTAGTTTATCTATTTCCAGTTTATGGGGGTGCATGTAGAGAGCGGGGCTCTTATTACTAATTTTAACAGTGGTGTCTCTATTGTGGTAGAGTAGCTCAGTTAAGTGGTCTAGGGGTTCTTGGTTTGTTTAGTATCTTTAAGATTGTGTGCTGTGACGCGTTTAGTTTTTGGTGGCTGCTTTAAGGCCAACTGGTGTGTTTTATTTGGTGTTTTCCTCTAGGATTGGTTGTTTTCAATTACAATAAGGCTGTACCCTTATTGTATATAGTATAGGAGTGACAGTGGTAAATATGCTTGTATTTAGGTTCAGGCGTCCTATAGTTGAACTAGAATTCTTTTATTGAGCAACCAGCTATCACCAGGCTCGATAGGCGTGTCACCTCTACCTAGCAGTCTCTCCAGCCTTTTGCCACAGGGACGGGTGTACTCAAAAAGTTGCTGTTAGGTAGCTCGTCTGGGTTCGGGTGAGCAGGTTTTAGTGCGCTTTATCTGTATTTGCTTATTAAACCATGATGCAAAAGGTACAAGGTCAGATCTTTGCTTTGTTGGTGCTTGGGGTTTTTCATAGTTCTTTCATTGTTCCCTTGCGGTACTATATGCTATTGCGTCAAGTGGGTGTTTTCTATCGCCTAAAAATATACTGGTACTGGGTTAAATGGTTTGGTTTATAGTGGGGCTTGAGGTTTTGAACTGTTTGTTGAGCTGTGGAGTTTGGGCTCAAGCGGGTTTTTGTTTAAACGTTTTTCAATTGTAAGTTGAATGCTTTATATAAGTGTAAGCTACCTCTTGATTTAGTGGCCAAGTGCACTTTCCAGTACACTTACCTTGTTACGACTTGCCTCATCTGTTGGTGTTTTGTTTTTTATAAAGTGTGGTTTATTAGTTCTTGAGGAGGGTGACGGGCGGTGTGTACGTGTCCCATGGCAGGCTTCAAACAGGCTTATCTTGCTTGTTTTACTGCTAAATCCACCTTCTGGTGAAGGTTTCATGTCACTTGTGGTGTTTTCTAGTGTAGAAAATGTAGCTCATCTCTGCCCCCTTATATGCTACACCTTGACCTGACGTGTTAAATGTTATCTATCTTACTTACGGCAGTTCTTTCATAAGGTAGGTTTGCGACGGCGGTATATAGGCTGGGTAAAGGCAAAAGGGGGTAAGGTTTGGCGTGGAGTATCGATTATAGGACAAGCTCCTCTAGGTTGGTTTGGGGCACCGTCAAGTCCTTAGAGTTTTAAGTTTTTCACTTGTAATTCTCTGGCGAGTTGCTAGTGTAAGGTGCAAGTTTGGTTTATGGCCAAGCATAATAGGGTATCTAATCCTAGTTTGGGCCTTGGCTTTCGTGAGTCGATGGGGCTTAATTAATTGTGGGAGGGGTGGAGTTGTTTTTGCATTGGTTAGTATTTTACAACGTAGGTGCAGCTCAGCCTTCTTTTATTAAGTTTTAGGGGTCTAGTCACTTTTTACGCCGAGTATTATTATTTTGGGGCTTTCGTATAACCGCGGTGGCTGGCACGAAATTTACCGCCCCGTCTGGTTTAACTGTGGCTAAGTCAAGCTTTATGGCTTATACATTAATGTTTATCACTGCTGGGCCCCGTGTGGGTGTGGCGGTGCTAGGTGTCTGGGGCTAAATAGTGTGGTGTGCCTGATACCTGCTCCTGGCCTAGTGGGTAGGCACTGTGTGGGGGTTTGCACAGGGGTGTGGAGGCTTGCATGTGTAATTCGAGTTAAAAATAATAATAAGTTTAGGACCAAAACGGTGTGTTTCCGGGAAATTACTAGGATCCATAACGGCAACTTCAGGGCCGTGCTTTAGTATTATTTAAGCTACAGTAACGGAGTTGCCGTTGTGTGGTTTAGTGTGTGTAATATATATATATATATATATATATATATATATACATTTTGGGGTTTTATTTTGTGTGTGGGGAGCTGCGATTTTTGTTCTTGTGGTATTATGGCAAGTCTTGGATCGCAACTAAGAAAAAATTTTTGCAATTAAATCTCGTTTTAGGGGTTTGGCGAGAAGCACTTTAATTGCAGGGAAAAATTCTTAGTGGGGGGTAAGGGGGGTTTGCCGGAGGTAGCCGTGTGAGTATGGGCGTGTTCGGGGCGTGGGTGTGTGTGGGTGTATGTGGGTGTATGGGGGGCGTGTGTGTGTGTGTGTGTGTGTGTGTGTGTGTGGGTGGGTATGGGTATGGGTATGGGTATGGGTATGGGTGTGGGTATGGGTATGGGTATGGGTGTGGGTATGGGTGTAGGTGTAGGTGTAGGTGTAGGTATAGGTATAGGTATAGGTATAGGTGTCGTGTTTATTCATTGGTTTTTAGTCTAGTAAATAATTATATGTCCTTCGAGCATGAATAATTTACCCCTGGGTGGGCTTGTGGGATCGTGGGCCATCTTGCACCGTAGGTTCAGCAGAGTTGTTAGTTGACAGCCACTGGAAATGAGGTTGTGATATACCACCCTAAAAATAAAAATACCAGCCGCATGACAGCACAGGGATGCTATGAGTATGAGGAGACGTGTAACTAATCCTAGCAACCAAAGGCCTCTTAAAAGGCACGAGTGATACGTCAGCGATTAATGGACTTGACCTCACAGAACCAGAGGCCTTGGAAAGGGCACTGTGTGTTAGTCTACATTTCATGGACTACGAGACTGGGCACCTGGTGTGCGAATACAAGGATTGATGATCTCTCGGGATATGTCCGGTAAAGAATCAATATGTCTTAAATACATGGATTTATTAATCCACGCTTATTTGATGATATGTACTATGTAAAATCAATGATAGGATGTACTGGGACAATATTCATGGGGCAGATAGATGTATGTTGATTATACATAGTATGTATTATGTAAAATTAATAATAATATGTACTGGGACAATATTCATGGGGCAAATAAATGTATGTTGATTATACATAGTATGTAAAGGGGGACCCCCCATAACCCTAGACACTAATGGAGGTCCTGGAGTTTATAAGGTTGTTAAATGGCCATATAGGCTCCACCCCCGTGTGGGGGTGAAGCCTATTTGGGTGGGGTGGTCTCAGAAAATAGTTTAAGTGAAAACACTAGTTTTGGGGACTAGAGTTAAGAGTTGAGTCTTTTTTTTGATATACTGCGGGCGGAGGCCTTGGAGTTTATAAGGTTGTTAAGTGGCCATATAGGCTCCACCCCCGTGTGGGGGTGAAGCCTATTTGGGTGGGGTGGTCTCAGAAAATAGTTTAAGTGAAAACACTAGTTTTGGGGACTAGAGTTAAGAGTTGAGTCTTTTTTTGATATACTGCGGGCGGAGGCCTTGGAGTTTATAAGGTTGTTAAGTGGCCATATAGGCTCCACCCCCGTGTGGGGGTGAAGCCTATTTGGGTGGGGTGGTCTTAGAAAATAGTTTAAGTGAAAACACTAGTTTTGGGGACTAGAGTTAAGAGTTGAGTCTTTTTTTTGATATACTGCGGGCGGAGGCCTTGGAGTTTATAAGGTTGTTAAGTGGCCATATAGGCTCCACCCCCGTGTGGGGGTGAAGCCTATTTGGGTGGGGTGGTCTTAGAAAATAGTTTAAGTGAAAACACTAGTTTTGGGGACTAGAGTTAAGAGTTGAGTCTTTTTTTTGATATACTGCGGGCGGAGGCCTTGGAGTTTATAAGGTTGTTAAGTGGCCATATAGGCTCCACCCCCGTGTGGGGGTGAAGCCTATTTGGGTGGGGTGGTCTCAGAAAATAGTTTAAGTGAAAACACTAGTTTTGGGGACTAGAGTTAAGAGTTGAGTCTTTTTTGTATGTGGGGGTGTGAGTAGTGCCCCAGGGTTGTAATGCGTTCCAATCTTTGACTTACAAGGTCAGTGCTTTAAGTGTGGTTTAAGCTACAAGGGCTGGTGGGGTTATCAGTTTATTAGTTTATTCTCTAGTTTATTGATTGTGGGGCTTAATAGTAGGATTGTTGTGAAGTATAGGACGGAAGCTAGTTGTCCGATTATGATAAATGGGTCTTCGACTGGTTGTCCTCCGATTCAGGTTAGGATAGCGATAGTGGCGATTATGGTTCAAAATGTTAGTTGTGATAGTGGTCGGAATGTGCTTGTTCGTTGTTTTGAGTTGTGTGTAAGTGGGATTAGCAGTAGGATTATAATGGATATTATTAGGGCAAGTACTCCTCCAAGTTTGTTTGGGATGGAACGTAGGATGGCGTAGGCGAATAGGAAGTACCATTCTGGTTTGATGTGTGGTGGGGTTATTAGGGGGTTTGCTGGGGTAAAGTTTTCTGGGTCCCCAAGCAGTTGTGGGGAGAAAAGGGATAGGTACAGTAGTGTTATTATTATAAGGGCTGCCCCTAGCAGGTCTTTAGTTGAAAAGTATGGGTGGAACGGAATTTTATCTGAGTTTGAGTTTACCCCTGTTGGGTTGTTTGATCCCGTTTCGTGTAGGAATAGTATGTGTAGGATTGCAGTGGCTGAGATGATGAATGGCAGTAGGAAGTGGAAAGTGAAAAATCGTGTTAGTGTTGCGTTATCTACGGCGAACCCGCCTCAAATTCACTCTACTAGGGTGTTTCCTATATATGGAACTGCTGATAGTAGGTTTGTGATTACGGTAGCCCCTCAGAATGATATCTGTCCCCATGGCAGGACATAGCCCACGAACGCGGTTGCTATTACTAGGAATAGTAGGGCCACGCCGATGTTTCAGGTCTCTTTGTATAAGTATGAGCCGTAGTATAGGCCTCGCCCGATGTGTATATAAAGGCAGATAAAAAATATGGAGGCGCCGTTGGCGTGGATGTTTCGGATTAGTCAGCCGTGTTGTACGTCACGACAGATGTGGGCGATTGATGAGAATGCTGTGGAGGTGTCTGCGGTGTAGTGCATGGCCAAGAATAGGCCGGTGGAGATTTGGATTAGTAGGCACAGCCCTAACAAGGACCCAAAGTTTCATCAAGCGGAGATGTTTGATGGTGTGGGGAGGTCAATAAATGAGTTGTTTATTATTTTGATTATTGGGTGTGTTTTTCGGATTGGGGTCATTATTGGTTTTTATAGTTGAATAACAACGGTGGTTTTTCGTATCACAGGTTTTGGCATGGCCAAATGAAAATTATGTCGTACTTTGTTTTTTTTACTGTGTTGTGTATGGTGTTGGGGTTTATTGGTGTAGCGTCAAATCCTTCTCCTGTTTTTGGGGCGATGGGACTTGTAGTGTCTGCGTTGGGTGGTAGTGTGGTGTTAGTTATTTTTGGTGGGTCCTTTATTGCATTGGTGTTATTTTTAATTTATTTAGGTGGGATATTGGTAGTCTTTGCTTATTCTGTGGCACTTTCAGCAGACCAATATCCTGAGGTGTGGTTGGATTACTCTGTTTTGTATTATGTGTTTGGGTATTTTATATTAGTTTTGTTTTTAGTTTGGTACTTTGGAGGGTTGTCTATTGATGGGTGTGGGGCGTCTGGTGGGGACGATTTTGGTTTTGAGGGTACTCGGACTGATTTTAGTGGTGTTGCATTGATATATTCTTTGGGCGGGCCGTTATTATTGTTGTGTGGGGGGAGTTTAATGGTGGCCCTGTTTGTTGTCCTTGAGTTAACTCGAGGGTCGAGTTTTGGGGGGCTACGTGCGGTTTAGTAGTATGTGGTAATTGCGGCGGCTAGAGTGGCAATAAGTATGACTAGGTATGTTTTGATGTGTCCGGTGTGTGATTTGGACAGTTTTTTAGCTAGGGCGGTGTTAATTAATATGGCTGTTTTTGGGGCGATGGCCTCATATCAGATAAGGTCATTTAAGTGCATAGCGGTGTTTTGTCCGAATTGTATGTTGTATTTTGGTTGGGCTCGGTGTGCAAGGGTGTTAAAGAACCCCAGTTGTGTTGAGGATGTACTTGGTGTACTTTGTTTTGGTTTTAATAGGTTGGATGTTTGTATGGTGATATCTATAGCACATAGCAGGCCTACTAGCGTGATAATTGTGGCGGCTAGTTTTGTAATTGGGCCCATTGTTATTGTTTGGGGTGGGGTTGGTAGTATTGTTGTGGCCACAAATAGGCCAGATATAATACTTCCTATGGCGAGTCGTACTAGGGGTCGAGTCTGGCTTGGGTTTGTTTCTGCTGGGGTTGTAGTTGTGTTGTATCGAGGCTTATTTGTTTGGACATAAAAGGTTAGGCGTAGGCTGTAGGCGGCTGTAAGGGCGGTAGCAATAATAGTGGTTGATAGGGCTCAGGCGTTTAAGTGTGATGTGTTTATTGTTTCAATGATTACGTCTTTAGTGTAAAATCCAGCTAGGAAGGGGGCCCCTGTTAGGGCTAGGTTGCCGATAGTTATACAGGTTGTGGTTAGCGGTATTGTTTTTTGGGTGCTTCCTATTTTTCGGATGTCTTGTTCGTCCCCGAGATTATGAATTACTGAACCTGCGCATAGGAATAGTATGGCCTTGAAAAAGGCGTGTGTGGTGATGTGTAGGTATGTTAACTGTGGCTGGTTTAGTCCTAGTGTTAGTATTATTAGGCCGAGCTGGCTTGAGGTGGAGAAGGCAATGATCTTTTTGATATCGTTTTGTGTGAGGGCACAGAGTGCTGCAAAGGTTGTAGTTATTGCTCCTAGGCATAGGCAGAGGGTAGTTGTGGCCTGGCTGTTTTGTATTATTGGGAATAGCCGGGCCAGTAGAAAAATTCCGGCAACGACTATTGTGCTAGAGTGAAGTAGTGCTGATACTGGGGTTGGGCCTTCTATGGCTGCTGGCAGCCATGGGTGTAGCCCAAATTGGGCGGATTTTCCCATGGCTGCTAAGACTAGGCCTAGTAGTGGCAGGGTGGGGGGGGTCGTATGTGAGAATGTTTGTTGTACGTCCCATGTGTTGTAGTGTATTGCGAATCAAGCTAAAGACAGGATTAGTCCAATGTCTCCGATTCGGTTGTATATAACAGCTTGTAGGGCGGATGTGTTTGCATTGGTGCGCCCGTGCCACCACCCGATTAGTAAGAAGGATATGATGCCTACCCCTTCCCAGCCAACAAATAGTTGTAATAGGCTGTTTGCTGTTGTTATGGTTATTATGGCTAGGAGGAATAGTATTAAGTATTTTATAAATTTGTTTTTGTTCGGGTCTAGTTTTATATATCAATCTGAGAACTCCAGGATGGCCCAGGTGATAAATAGGGCTGTTGTTATAAACGTGGTAGAGTAAATATCAAATAGGAAGCTGATATTAATGTTGAAGGACGTTTGTAGTCAGGTAGCGTTGGTTATAGTTGTTTGTATTCCGTAGTTGATAAAAATATTGGTTGGAATTAGGCTTGTCAGGCAGGCAAGTTTAGTAGTTTGTGTGAAGTAGCCCGAGGCTTGTGTAATAAACATAGAGGTAATAATAGGGGCAATAAGGACTAGCAGGGTTGAAATTATGGTTGAGTAGAATAGTATGGAGGTCATGTACTTTCACTTGGAGTTGCACCAAGTAGTGTTAATGCCTAAGATTAAAGGAAGGTCTAATATCCTTTGAAAGTCTTGGGTTATAATGTGGAGTGGTCCGGAGAATTTAACTTCGGTAATTTGAATTAGCAGTTCCAATTTGTGTCGTCCCTCTCGGTATGCAAGGGGCGGGGTGCCCCTGTTGTTAAGTCCACAGCTTAGTGTTTTGATCAAACTATGCCTACTTCTGGGTGCTACAGGATTAGTTTTGGGTTTATAATTAATAGTGCCATAGGGATGAGGTGAAGGGCTATTAATAGGTGTTCTCGGGTGTTTGAGGGTGGGTGGGAGGTATTTGTTGGTGTTTTGTTTCGTTGCGTTATAATGAAGACATATAGGGAGTATAGGGCGGTTAATAGCGTCGTTAGGCCTGTTAAGATGATTGTTATGGTGGCTCAGTTTATAGCAGAAGTAATGATTATTAATTCCCCCATCAGGTTGATTGTAGGGGGTAGGGCCATGTTGGCTAAGTTTGCCATAAGTCATCATGTGGCTATAAGTGGGAGGGTGAGTTGAAGGCCCCGTGTTATTAATAAAGTTCGAGTGTGGGTTCGTTCATAGTTTGTGTTGGCTAGGCAAAATAGTATAGAAGAGGCTAATCCGTGGGCGACCATTAGAATTATTGTTCCTGAGATACTTCATGGGGTCTGAATTAGGGCTCCTGCAGTTACAAGGCCTATGTGGCTTACTGAGGAGTAGGCAATGATGGATTTTAAGTCTGTTTGACGTAGGCAAATGAGGCTGGTTATAATTATTCCCCAGAGGGCTAGAATAATGAGGGGGTAGCACATAGTTTGTGTTGTTGGGTTTAGGATTGGGGTGATTCGGATGATGCCGTATCCTCCCAGTTTAAGAAGTACGGCGGCCAGGATTATTGATCCAGCGATTGGGGCCTCAACGTGTGCTTTTGGTAGTCATAAGTGCATGGAGTATAGGGGTATTTTTACTATAAATGCTAGAAGACATGATAGTCATACTAGTGAGTTGGTTCATGTTATTAGTATTTCTGGGTGCTTTATTGACATTATTAGTGGTGTTGTGTGGTAGTTGTGGGTGTATGAATATAAAATTATTACTAATAGTGGGAGTGAGCCGGATAGTGTATAGAACAGGAAATAAGTGCCTGCGGCGAGTCGCTCTGTTTGGCTGCCCCAACGCGTGATAAGGATTAGTGTTGGGATTAGTGTTGCTTCAAATAACAGGTAGAATAGTATTAAGTTGTTTGAGGCGAATGTTAGAATTAGGGTGGTTTGTAGCAGAGCACAGGTTGATAAGAACAGGCGTTGTCGGGACTGAGGCTCTTTGGCCATGTGGCTTTGGCTTGCTACTACTATAAGTGGGAGCAATCAGGATGAAAGAATAGTCAGGGGGGTTGAGAATTGGTCGAGTGTTATCCATGTGTTGACATGTCAGATTTTTGTTAGTGTGGGGGCGTTTAATTGTCCTATTAATAGGAGTGTTGTTGTTATAGATAGGGCCGTATAAATGTGGAAGGTGTATTTAGTTGGGGCTAAAAGGGCGGTTGGGACTAGTATTACTGTTGCTATGGTTAGTTTTAGCATTTTAATAGGCTTATGGTTTTTAGGTGGTCTGTTGCGTGAGTGCGGGAGGATGCAGCTAATAGGGCCAGTCCTGCTCCTGCCTCACATGCGGACATGGTCAAGAGGGTAATTGGAAGGGTGGCAGTGGTTGACAGGTGTTGGGTTAAGGAGATAGCACTAAGTCCAATAAATAGGCTTAAAAGCAGGCCCTCGATGCATAGAAGGGCAGATACAAGATGTTTACGGTGGAGTGCTAGTCCTATAAGGCTTAGGGTAAAGATGGCTAGTATCAGTAGGTGTTGAGGTAGCATAGTTAGTGGCCCCATTATTTTGGGATGTACTAAGTCGAAATTAGTGATCTTGCTTTAGATTAGCCTCTATATTCTGCTCATTCTAGTCCTCCTTGGGATCACTCATAGACTAGGCCCAGGGCTAGTAGGGTGATAATTGTTGTAGTTCATATAAGGGTTGAATTGGGGGAGGGTAAGTTAATAGCTCACGGGGTTGGTAGGAGTAGGGCGATTTCTAGGTCAAAAAGTAGGAATAAGATAGCGACTAGAAAAAATCGCAATGAGAAAGGTAGTCGTGCTGAACCGACTGGGTCAAAGCCGCATTCGTATGGGGACAATTTTTCTGTGTCAGGGGTGGCTTGTGGTAGTCAAAAGCTAATGATGATTAGGGCGGCGGTTAGTGCGGTGGATATTAGAGTTACTATTATAATGTTTATTACTTCCTCTTAGGGTTAATTATGAGCTAAGGCTTTGTGAGTGGAAGTCACCTGTACTTTTAAATACTAAGGAAGTTATGAACCTCATCAATAGATTGAGATGTAAAGGAAGAGTCAAACAACGTCTACAAAGTGTCAGTATCATGCGGCCGCTTCGAATCCAAAGTGGTGGTCAGTGGTGAAGTGGAATTTTATTTGGCGTAGCAGGCAGACTACTAGGAAGCTAGTCCCAATGATTACATGTAGTCCGTGGAAGCCAGTGGCCACAAAAAAGGTGGTGCCATAGGCTCCGTCTGCTACTGTGAAAGAGGCCTCCAGATATTCTATAGCCTGTAGTAGTGTAAAGTAGGCCCCCAGTATGATTGTAAGCACTAGGGCCTGTATGGCCTCTTTTCGTTCTCCTCCTATGATTGAATGGTGGGCTCAGGTTACTGTAACACCTGATGCCAGTAGTACTGCGGTATTAAGTAGGGGAACTTCAAACGGGTTTAGGGGAGTAATTCCGCTTGGGGGTCAACAACCTCCAAGCTCTGGTGTAGGTGCAAGGCTTGAGTGATAGAATGCTCAAAAGAACCCGATGAAAAAGAAAACCTCTGAGGCAATGAATAAAATTATGCCATAACGAAGTCCCTGTTGAACTTGGTGGGTGTGGTGGCCTTGGTAGGTTCCTTCCCGAACAACATCTCGTCATCATTGCAGTATTGTTAATAGTATAGTGGTAAGGCCGATGGTTATTAATGTATTTGAGCCAAAGTGGAACCATATTGCGAGCCCAGAGGTTATTAATAAGGCTGCAATGGCCCCTGTTAGGGGCCATGGGCTTTGGTCTACTATGTGGAAGCTGTGGGCTTGGTGGGTCATTAAACGTTTTCTTGTAGGTAGAGACTTAATAATAGTACGAATACATATGCTTGGATCATTGCAACAGCGACTTCTAGGGCGGTTAACAATAGGAGGGTGACTGAGGTTAGCACTGATACTGATGGTATTAATGGCATTAATACAAGTGTGGCTGTTGAGATAAGTTGGATTAACAGGTGTCCTGCAGTTAGGTTTGCAGTAAGACGCACCCCCAGGGCTAGGGGTCGAATTAATAGGCTAGCTGTTTCGATAATTACTAAAATTGGAACTAGCGGGGTGGGTGTGCCCATGGGTAGTAGGTGTCCGATGGAGGCGGTGGGCTGGTTTCAAAGCCCAACAAGTACTGTAAATAGTCATATTGGTAGGGCCAGGCTTATGTTTATGGATAGTTGTGTGGTGGGGGTAAATGTGTATGGTAATAGCCCTAGCAGGTTGATTGTTAATAGGTATAACAAAATTGTTAATAGAAGCAGTGCTCAGGGGTGTCCTGTCTTACTGATTGGGGATATTAGTTGTTTTGTGGCGGTTTTTATTAGTCATAGTTTTAGTGCCCATGTGCGGCTTGGTATTAGATGTGTTTGTGAGTGAAATAGTGTTGTTGGGGCCAGTAGGGCAAGCAGGATTAATGGGACTCCTATTATCTGTGGGGTTGCGAATTGGTCGAATAGGTTTAACATCATAATCAGGATCAGCATGGGGGCTGGGTGCTTAGGGGTTTTGTAGTTGGTTGGTTGGCTATCTGGTGTTTTAACAGCTTTGGTTTTATTATAAGGAGGGTGATAAACCATACGGTTAACATAATTATAAGTCACGGAGCGGGGTTTAGTTGGGGCACGTCTTTAAGTGGTTATTGTTCCAATCTTTGGCTTAAAAGGCCAATGCTATTATGTAAAGCTTCTTAAAGATTGAAGTATCATGTTAGACCATAATTCGAAGTTGTCTAGGGTGGTGGCTTCTACTACAATGGGCATAAAGCTGTGGTTTGACCCGCAGATTTCTGAGCACTGGCCGTAAAATAGGCCTGGGGAAGCTGTAGTAAATGTTGTCTGGTTTAGTCGCCCAGGGATTGCATCGGTTTTAATGCCTAGTGAGGGGACGGCTCAAGAGTGAAGGACGTCTTCGGCTGAAATTAACATGCGGATCGGGGACTCTACGGGTACAACTATTCGGTGGTCTGTCTCTAGTAGTCGAATGGCCCCTGATCACAGGTCTGTTGTTGGGGTCATATAGGAGTCAAATGTTAGGTTTTCATAGTCTGTGTATTCGTAGCTTCAATATCATTGGTGTCCAAGGGCCTTAATTGTTAGGTGTGGGTTGTTAATCTCATCTATTAGGTACAGGATTCGTAAGGACGGCAGTGCAATTATGATTAGAATGATAGACGGCAGGACTGTTCAGATTATTTCAACTGCTTGGGCATCTATTGTGTTAGTGTGCGTTAGTGTGGTTGTTATTATAAGAGAGATAATATATAGGACGAAGGCGCTGATAAGGAATACGATTATAAGTGCGTGGTCGTGGAAGTGGAGGAGCTCTTCTATGATGGGGGATGCTGCGTCTTGGAATCCTAGTTGGGCAGGTTGTGCCATTGAGTCTCACAGGGGTTAGACTGTAATTTAGCCCTGACAGTGCTATGTAATAATTTACTAGAGGCTCGTGTTTGATAAGAGAGGGGTACGCAGTGGGCGTACGTTTAGCTTGAAACTAAAAGGTGGGGGTTCGAGTCCCTCGTCTCTTGGCAGGTTAAGATTGGACAAAGGCTGGTTCTTCATACGTGTGGTATGGGGGCGGGCAGCCGTGGAGTCACTCTAGGTTGACGTGTGTTAGTTCTGTGTTATTTGGGGTCCGTTTGGCAGAAAATGCCTCTCAGATAATATATATTATTATGATGACGGCAACAAGTGATGTTAGTGATCCAATTGATGAGACAGTGTTCCATAGTGTGTAGGCGTCTGGGTAGTCTGAGTACCGTCGTGGCATTCCAGCAAGACCTAAAAAGTGTTGGGGGAAGAATGTTATGTTTACGCCAATAAATATAACCCCGAATTGGGCTTTTGTTAAAGTGCTATGTAATGAGAAGCCAGTAAATAGTGGAAATCAGTGTACGAATCCGCCTATAATTGCAAATACTGCTCCTATAGATAAGACGTAGTGGAAGTGTGCGACTACGTAGTATGTGTCATGTAATACAATATCCAGGGATGAGTTTGCTAAGACGATCCCGGTTAGTCCGCCCACGGTAAACAGGAAGATAAAGCCAAGAGCCCACAGCAAGGCTGCGTCTCATTTGATTAGTCCGCCATGAAGGGTTGCTAACCAGCTGAATACTTTTACCCCAGTTGGGATTGCAATAATTATTGTGGCAGAGGTAAAGTATGCGCGGGTGTCTACATCCATGCCAACTGTGAATATATGGTGGGCTCAGACGATAAAACCAAGGAATCCGATAGAGACCATGGCCCACACCATGCCCATGTAGCCAAAGGGCTCTTTTTTACCAGCGTAGTATGCTACGATGTGGGAGATCATACCAAATCCGGGTAAAATTAAGATGTAAACTTCTGGGTGCCCAAAAAATCAGAACAGGTGTTGGTATAGCACGGGGTCTCCTCCGCCTGCCGGGTCAAAGAAGGTGGTGTTTAGGTTTCGGTCTGTTAATAGTATTGTGATGCCGGCAGCTAGTACTGGCAGAGACAGTAGAAGAAGTACTGCGGTGATAAGTACAGATCATACGAAGAGGGGGGTGTTGTATTGAGTTATTGCTGGGGCTTTTATATTAATGCAGGTGGTAATAAAGTTAATAGCCCCCAGGATGGAAGAAACCCCTGCTAGGTGCAGGGAAAAAATTGTCAGGTCTACGGATGCTCCTGCATGGGCCAGGTTGGCAGCTAGTGGTGGGTAGACGGTTCAGCCAGTTCCTGCCCCGGCTTCAACTCCGGAAGAGGCCAGTAAAAGGAGTAGTGAGGGGGGCAGGAGTCAAAAGCTTATGTTGTTTATTCGTGGAAAAGCCATGTCTGGGGCCCCAATTATTAGTGGAACCAGCCAGTTTCCGAAGCCCCCGATCATTACGGGTATTACCATGAAGAAGATTATTACAAAAGCATGGGCGGTTACAACCACATTATAGATTTGGTCGTCCCCAAGAAGGGTTCCAGGCTGGCTAAGCTCAGCTCGAATTAGCAAG
>NW_026612524.1:0-17445 GCF_029931775.1 Euleptes europaea | reverse complement strand
TTAGTCAGCCGTGTTGTACGTCACGACAGATGTGGGCGATTGATGAGAATGCTGTGGAGGTGTCTGCGGTGTAGTGCATGGCCAAGAATAGGCCGGTGGAGATTTGGATTAGTAGGCACAGCCCTAACAAGGACCCAAAGTTTCATCAAGCGGAGATGTTTGATGGTGTGGGGAGGTCAATAAATGAGTTGTTTATTATTTTGATTATTGGGTGTGTTTTTCGGATTGGGGTCATTATTGGTTTTTATAGTTGAATAACAACGGTGGTTTTTCGTATCACAGGTTTTGGCATGGCCAAATGAAAATTATGTCGTACTTTGTTTTTTTTACTGTGTTGTGTATGGTGTTGGGGTTTATTGGTGTAGCGTCAAATCCTTCTCCTGTTTTTGGGGCGATGGGACTTGTAGTGTCTGCGTTGGGTGGTAGTGTGGTGTTAGTTATTTTTGGTGGGTCCTTTATTGCATTGGTGTTATTTTTAATTTATTTAGGTGGGATATTGGTAGTCTTTGCTTATTCTGTGGCACTTTCAGCAGACCAATATCCTGAGGTGTGGTTGGATTACTCTGTTTTGTATTATGTGTTTGGGTATTTTATATTAGTTTTGTTTTTAGTTTGGTACTTTGGAGGGTTGTCTATTGATGGGTGTGGGGCGTCTGGTGGGGACGATTTTGGTTTTGAGGGTACTCGGACTGATTTTAGTGGTGTTGCATTGATATATTCTTTGGGCGGGCCGTTATTATTGTTGTGTGGGGGGAGTTTAATGGTGGCCCTGTTTGTTGTCCTTGAGTTAACTCGAGGGTCGAGTTTTGGGGGGCTACGTGCGGTTTAGTAGTATGTGGTAATTGCGGCGGCTAGAGTGGCAATAAGTATGACTAGGTATGTTTTGATGTGTCCGGTGTGTGATTTGGACAGTTTTTTAGCTAGGGCGGTGTTAATTAATATGGCTGTTTTTGGGGCGATGGCCTCATATCAGATAAGGTCATTTAAGTGCATAGCGGTGTTTTGTCCGAATTGTATGTTGTATTTTGGTTGGGCTCGGTGTGCAAGGGTGTTAAAGAACCCCAGTTGTGTTGAGGATGTACTTGGTGTACTTTGTTTTGGTTTTAATAGGTTGGATGTTTGTATGGTGATATCTATAGCACATAGCAGGCCTACTAGCGTGATAATTGTGGCGGCTAGTTTTGTAATTGGGCCCATTGTTATTGTTTGGGGTGGGGTTGGTAGTATTGTTGTGGCCACAAATAGGCCAGATATAATACTTCCTATGGCGAGTCGTACTAGGGGTCGAGTCTGGCTTGGGTTTGTTTCTGCTGGGGTTGTAGTTGTGTTGTATCGAGGCTTATTTGTTTGGACATAAAAGGTTAGGCGTAGGCTGTAGGCGGCTGTAAGGGCGGTAGCAATAATAGTGGTTGATAGGGCTCAGGCGTTTAAGTGTGATGTGTTTATTGTTTCAATGATTACGTCTTTAGTGTAAAATCCAGCTAGGAAGGGGGCCCCTGTTAGGGCTAGGTTGCCGATAGTTATACAGGTTGTGGTTAGCGGTATTGTTTTTTGGGTGCTTCCTATTTTTCGGATGTCTTGTTCGTCCCCGAGATTATGAATTACTGAACCTGCGCATAGGAATAGTATGGCCTTGAAAAAGGCGTGTGTGGTGATGTGTAGGTATGTTAACTGTGGCTGGTTTAGTCCTAGTGTTAGTATTATTAGGCCGAGCTGGCTTGAGGTGGAGAAGGCAATGATCTTTTTGATATCGTTTTGTGTGAGGGCACAGAGTGCTGCAAAGGTTGTAGTTATTGCTCCTAGGCATAGGCAGAGGGTAGTTGTGGCCTGGCTGTTTTGTATTATTGGGAATAGCCGGGCCAGTAGAAAAATTCCGGCAACGACTATTGTGCTAGAGTGAAGTAGTGCTGATACTGGGGTTGGGCCTTCTATGGCTGCTGGCAGCCATGGGTGTAGCCCAAATTGGGCGGATTTTCCCATGGCTGCTAAGACTAGGCCTAGTAGTGGCAGGGTGGGGGGGGTCGTATGTGAGAATGTTTGTTGTACGTCCCATGTGTTGTAGTGTATTGCGAATCAAGCTAAAGACAGGATTAGTCCAATGTCTCCGATTCGGTTGTATATAACAGCTTGTAGGGCGGATGTGTTTGCATTGGTGCGCCCGTGCCACCACCCGATTAGTAAGAAGGATATGATGCCTACCCCTTCCCAGCCAACAAATAGTTGTAATAGGCTGTTTGCTGTTGTTATGGTTATTATGGCTAGGAGGAATAGTATTAAGTATTTTATAAATTTGTTTTTGTTCGGGTCTAGTTTTATATATCAATCTGAGAACTCCAGGATGGCCCAGGTGATAAATAGGGCTGTTGTTATAAACGTGGTAGAGTAAATATCAAATAGGAAGCTGATATTAATGTTGAAGGACGTTTGTAGTCAGGTAGCGTTGGTTATAGTTGTTTGTATTCCGTAGTTGATAAAAATATTGGTTGGAATTAGGCTTGTCAGGCAGGCAAGTTTAGTAGTTTGTGTGAAGTAGCCCGAGGCTTGTGTAATAAACATAGAGGTAATAATAGGGGCAATAAGGACTAGCAGGGTTGAAATTATGGTTGAGTAGAATAGTATGGAGGTCATGTACTTTCACTTGGAGTTGCACCAAGTAGTGTTAATGCCTAAGATTAAAGGAAGGTCTAATATCCTTTGAAAGTCTTGGGTTATAATGTGGAGTGGTCCGGAGAATTTAACTTCGGTAATTTGAATTAGCAGTTCCAATTTGTGTCGTCCCTCTCGGTATGCAAGGGGCGGGGTGCCCCTGTTGTTAAGTCCACAGCTTAGTGTTTTGATCAAACTATGCCTACTTCTGGGTGCTACAGGATTAGTTTTGGGTTTATAATTAATAGTGCCATAGGGATGAGGTGAAGGGCTATTAATAGGTGTTCTCGGGTGTTTGAGGGTGGGTGGGAGGTATTTGTTGGTGTTTTGTTTCGTTGCGTTATAATGAAGACATATAGGGAGTATAGGGCGGTTAATAGCGTCGTTAGGCCTGTTAAGATGATTGTTATGGTGGCTCAGTTTATAGCAGAAGTAATGATTATTAATTCCCCCATCAGGTTGATTGTAGGGGGTAGGGCCATGTTGGCTAAGTTTGCCATAAGTCATCATGTGGCTATAAGTGGGAGGGTGAGTTGAAGGCCCCGTGTTATTAATAAAGTTCGAGTGTGGGTTCGTTCATAGTTTGTGTTGGCTAGGCAAAATAGTATAGAAGAGGCTAATCCGTGGGCGACCATTAGAATTATTGTTCCTGAGATACTTCATGGGGTCTGAATTAGGGCTCCTGCAGTTACAAGGCCTATGTGGCTTACTGAGGAGTAGGCAATGATGGATTTTAAGTCTGTTTGACGTAGGCAAATGAGGCTGGTTATAATTATTCCCCAGAGGGCTAGAATAATGAGGGGGTAGCACATAGTTTGTGTTGTTGGGTTTAGGATTGGGGTGATTCGGATGATGCCGTATCCTCCCAGTTTAAGAAGTACGGCGGCCAGGATTATTGATCCAGCGATTGGGGCCTCAACGTGTGCTTTTGGTAGTCATAAGTGCATGGAGTATAGGGGTATTTTTACTATAAATGCTAGAAGACATGATAGTCATACTAGTGAGTTGGTTCATGTTATTAGTATTTCTGGGTGCTTTATTGACATTATTAGTGGTGTTGTGTGGTAGTTGTGGGTGTATGAATATAAAATTATTACTAATAGTGGGAGTGAGCCGGATAGTGTATAGAACAGGAAATAAGTGCCTGCGGCGAGTCGCTCTGTTTGGCTGCCCCAACGCGTGATAAGGATTAGTGTTGGGATTAGTGTTGCTTCAAATAACAGGTAGAATAGTATTAAGTTGTTTGAGGCGAATGTTAGAATTAGGGTGGTTTGTAGCAGAGCACAGGTTGATAAGAACAGGCGTTGTCGGGACTGAGGCTCTTTGGCCATGTGGCTTTGGCTTGCTACTACTATAAGTGGGAGCAATCAGGATGAAAGAATAGTCAGGGGGGTTGAGAATTGGTCGAGTGTTATCCATGTGTTGACATGTCAGATTTTTGTTAGTGTGGGGGCGTTTAATTGTCCTATTAATAGGAGTGTTGTTGTTATAGATAGGGCCGTATAAATGTGGAAGGTGTATTTAGTTGGGGCTAAAAGGGCGGTTGGGACTAGTATTACTGTTGCTATGGTTAGTTTTAGCATTTTAATAGGCTTATGGTTTTTAGGTGGTCTGTTGCGTGAGTGCGGGAGGATGCAGCTAATAGGGCCAGTCCTGCTCCTGCCTCACATGCGGACATGGTCAAGAGGGTAATTGGAAGGGTGGCAGTGGTTGACAGGTGTTGGGTTAAGGAGATAGCACTAAGTCCAATAAATAGGCTTAAAAGCAGGCCCTCGATGCATAGAAGGGCAGATACAAGATGTTTACGGTGGAGTGCTAGTCCTATAAGGCTTAGGGTAAAGATGGCTAGTATCAGTAGGTGTTGAGGTAGCATAGTTAGTGGCCCCATTATTTTGGGATGTACTAAGTCGAAATTAGTGATCTTGCTTTAGATTAGCCTCTATATTCTGCTCATTCTAGTCCTCCTTGGGATCACTCATAGACTAGGCCCAGGGCTAGTAGGGTGATAATTGTTGTAGTTCATATAAGGGTTGAATTGGGGGAGGGTAAGTTAATAGCTCACGGGGTTGGTAGGAGTAGGGCGATTTCTAGGTCAAAAAGTAGGAATAAGATAGCGACTAGAAAAAATCGCAATGAGAAAGGTAGTCGTGCTGAACCGACTGGGTCAAAGCCGCATTCGTATGGGGACAATTTTTCTGTGTCAGGGGTGGCTTGTGGTAGTCAAAAGCTAATGATGATTAGGG
Organism: Euleptes europaea; assembly: GCF_029931775.1. NCBI lineage: Eukaryota > Metazoa > Chordata > Lepidosauria > Squamata > Sphaerodactylidae > Euleptes > Euleptes europaea. The sequence continues at coordinate 12,556 of NW_026612524.1, read as the reverse complement.
CGGCGGTTAGTGCGGTGGATATTAGAGTTACTATTATAATGTTTATTACTTCCTCTTAGGGTTAATTATGAGCTAAGGCTTTGTGAGTGGAAGTCACCTGTACTTTTAAATACTAAGGAAGTTATGAACCTCATCAATAGATTGAGATGTAAAGGAAGAGTCAAACAACGTCTACAAAGTGTCAGTATCATGCGGCCGCTTCGAATCCAAAGTGGTGGTCAGTGGTGAAGTGGAATTTTATTTGGCGTAGCAGGCAGACTACTAGGAAGCTAGTCCCAATGATTACATGTAGTCCGTGGAAGCCAGTGGCCACAAAAAAGGTGGTGCCATAGGCTCCGTCTGCTACTGTGAAAGAGGCCTCCAGATATTCTATAGCCTGTAGTAGTGTAAAGTAGGCCCCCAGTATGATTGTAAGCACTAGGGCCTGTATGGCCTCTTTTCGTTCTCCTCCTATGATTGAATGGTGGGCTCAGGTTACTGTAACACCTGATGCCAGTAGTACTGCGGTATTAAGTAGGGGAACTTCAAACGGGTTTAGGGGAGTAATTCCGCTTGGGGGTCAACAACCTCCAAGCTCTGGTGTAGGTGCAAGGCTTGAGTGATAGAATGCTCAAAAGAACCCGATGAAAAAGAAAACCTCTGAGGCAATGAATAAAATTATGCCATAACGAAGTCCCTGTTGAACTTGGTGGGTGTGGTGGCCTTGGTAGGTTCCTTCCCGAACAACATCTCGTCATCATTGCAGTATTGTTAATAGTATAGTGGTAAGGCCGATGGTTATTAATGTATTTGAGCCAAAGTGGAACCATATTGCGAGCCCAGAGGTTATTAATAAGGCTGCAATGGCCCCTGTTAGGGGCCATGGGCTTTGGTCTACTATGTGGAAGCTGTGGGCTTGGTGGGTCATTAAACGTTTTCTTGTAGGTAGAGACTTAATAATAGTACGAATACATATGCTTGGATCATTGCAACAGCGACTTCTAGGGCGGTTAACAATAGGAGGGTGACTGAGGTTAGCACTGATACTGATGGTATTAATGGCATTAATACAAGTGTGGCTGTTGAGATAAGTTGGATTAACAGGTGTCCTGCAGTTAGGTTTGCAGTAAGACGCACCCCCAGGGCTAGGGGTCGAATTAATAGGCTAGCTGTTTCGATAATTACTAAAATTGGAACTAGCGGGGTGGGTGTGCCCATGGGTAGTAGGTGTCCGATGGAGGCGGTGGGCTGGTTTCAAAGCCCAACAAGTACTGTAAATAGTCATATTGGTAGGGCCAGGCTTATGTTTATGGATAGTTGTGTGGTGGGGGTAAATGTGTATGGTAATAGCCCTAGCAGGTTGATTGTTAATAGGTATAACAAAATTGTTAATAGAAGCAGTGCTCAGGGGTGTCCTGTCTTACTGATTGGGGATATTAGTTGTTTTGTGGCGGTTTTTATTAGTCATAGTTTTAGTGCCCATGTGCGGCTTGGTATTAGATGTGTTTGTGAGTGAAATAGTGTTGTTGGGGCCAGTAGGGCAAGCAGGATTAATGGGACTCCTATTATCTGTGGGGTTGCGAATTGGTCGAATAGGTTTAACATCATAATCAGGATCAGCATGGGGGCTGGGTGCTTAGGGGTTTTGTAGTTGGTTGGTTGGCTATCTGGTGTTTTAACAGCTTTGGTTTTATTATAAGGAGGGTGATAAACCATACGGTTAACATAATTATAAGTCACGGAGCGGGGTTTAGTTGGGGCACGTCTTTAAGTGGTTATTGTTCCAATCTTTGGCTTAAAAGGCCAATGCTATTATGTAAAGCTTCTTAAAGATTGAAGTATCATGTTAGACCATAATTCGAAGTTGTCTAGGGTGGTGGCTTCTACTACAATGGGCATAAAGCTGTGGTTTGACCCGCAGATTTCTGAGCACTGGCCGTAAAATAGGCCTGGGGAAGCTGTAGTAAATGTTGTCTGGTTTAGTCGCCCAGGGATTGCATCGGTTTTAATGCCTAGTGAGGGGACGGCTCAAGAGTGAAGGACGTCTTCGGCTGAAATTAACATGCGGATCGGGGACTCTACGGGTACAACTATTCGGTGGTCTGTCTCTAGTAGTCGAATGGCCCCTGATCACAGGTCTGTTGTTGGGGTCATATAGGAGTCAAATGTTAGGTTTTCATAGTCTGTGTATTCGTAGCTTCAATATCATTGGTGTCCAAGGGCCTTAATTGTTAGGTGTGGGTTGTTAATCTCATCTATTAGGTACAGGATTCGTAAGGACGGCAGTGCAATTATGATTAGAATGATAGACGGCAGGACTGTTCAGATTATTTCAACTGCTTGGGCATCTATTGTGTTAGTGTGCGTTAGTGTGGTTGTTATTATAAGAGAGATAATATATAGGACGAAGGCGCTGATAAGGAATACGATTATAAGTGCGTGGTCGTGGAAGTGGAGGAGCTCTTCTATGATGGGGGATGCTGCGTCTTGGAATCCTAGTTGGGCAGGTTGTGCCATTGAGTCTCACAGGGGTTAGACTGTAATTTAGCCCTGACAGTGCTATGTAATAATTTACTAGAGGCTCGTGTTTGATAAGAGAGGGGTACGCAGTGGGCGTACGTTTAGCTTGAAACTAAAAGGTGGGGGTTCGAGTCCCTCGTCTCTTGGCAGGTTAAGATTGGACAAAGGCTGGTTCTTCATACGTGTGGTATGGGGGCGGGCAGCCGTGGAGTCACTCTAGGTTGACGTGTGTTAGTTCTGTGTTATTTGGGGTCCGTTTGGCAGAAAATGCCTCTCAGATAATATATATTATTATGATGACGGCAACAAGTGATGTTAGTGATCCAATTGATGAGACAGTGTTCCATAGTGTGTAGGCGTCTGGGTAGTCTGAGTACCGTCGTGGCATTCCAGCAAGACCTAAAAAGTGTTGGGGGAAGAATGTTATGTTTACGCCAATAAATATAACCCCGAATTGGGCTTTTGTTAAAGTGCTATGTAATGAGAAGCCAGTAAATAGTGGAAATCAGTGTACGAATCCGCCTATAATTGCAAATACTGCTCCTATAGATAAGACGTAGTGGAAGTGTGCGACTACGTAGTATGTGTCATGTAATACAATATCCAGGGATGAGTTTGCTAAGACGATCCCGGTTAGTCCGCCCACGGTAAACAGGAAGATAAAGCCAAGAGCCCACAGCAAGGCTGCGTCTCATTTGATTAGTCCGCCATGAAGGGTTGCTAACCAGCTGAATACTTTTACCCCAGTTGGGATTGCAATAATTATTGTGGCAGAGGTAAAGTATGCGCGGGTGTCTACATCCATGCCAACTGTGAATATATGGTGGGCTCAGACGATAAAACCAAGGAATCCGATAGAGACCATGGCCCACACCATGCCCATGTAGCCAAAGGGCTCTTTTTTACCAGCGTAGTATGCTACGATGTGGGAGATCATACCAAATCCGGGTAAAATTAAGATGTAAACTTCTGGGTGCCCAAAAAATCAGAACAGGTGTTGGTATAGCACGGGGTCTCCTCCGCCTGCCGGGTCAAAGAAGGTGGTGTTTAGGTTTCGGTCTGTTAATAGTATTGTGATGCCGGCAGCTAGTACTGGCAGAGACAGTAGAAGAAGTACTGCGGTGATAAGTACAGATCATACGAAGAGGGGGGTGTTGTATTGAGTTATTGCTGGGGCTTTTATATTAATGCAGGTGGTAATAAAGTTAATAGCCCCCAGGATGGAAGAAACCCCTGCTAGGTGCAGGGAAAAAATTGTCAGGTCTACGGATGCTCCTGCATGGGCCAGGTTGGCAGCTAGTGGTGGGTAGACGGTTCAGCCAGTTCCTGCCCCGGCTTCAACTCCGGAAGAGGCCAGTAAAAGGAGTAGTGAGGGGGGCAGGAGTCAAAAGCTTATGTTGTTTATTCGTGGAAAAGCCATGTCTGGGGCCCCAATTATTAGTGGAACCAGCCAGTTTCCGAAGCCCCCGATCATTACGGGTATTACCATGAAGAAGATTATTACAAAAGCATGGGCGGTTACAACCACATTATAGATTTGGTCGTCCCCAAGAAGGGTTCCAGGCTGGCTAAGCTCAGCTCGAATTAGCAAGCTTAGGCCAGTGCCGGCTATTCCGGCCCAGGCGCCAAAAAGTAGATACAGGGTGCCGATGTCTTTGTGGTTTGTCGAAAAAAATCAACGATTGATGGTCACAGGTAGGATGGCCGAGGGCAAGGCGGTGAGCTGTAGTCTCACAGACAGAGGTTTGAGTCCTTTTCGTACCAAGCTCCGTAGCGTAGAACGCAACAAAATGCAAGTTTGGAGACGCACCCAAAAAGGTGCCGGGGCTTCTCCCGTTTTTCTATAACGGGAGAAGGTAGATTGAAGCCCGCTGGATAGGGTGTTTAGTTGTTAACTAAAGTTTTATGGGATCAAAGCCCGTCGGTCTAGGGAGGTCTTAGCTTAATTAAAGTGTCTGAGTTGCATTCAGGAGATGTATATTAGTGTTTTACAGGCCTTCAGGGAATAAGATGTGTTTCTTGTTTGGGGCTTTGAAGGCCCCTGGTTTAAATAGTTAACCTAAGTCCCTGGGGGTGGGGCGGGGTTTATATGTTGTATAGTAGTGGTGTGATTGGTAGAAGGAGGGCTGTTGTAGTAGTTGCCGTGGTTATTAGGTGTGTGTGGTTGTTTTTGAATCGTCATGTGTTTTTTGTTGTGGTTGTGGTGGGCGGGTTTGTTAGTGTAGTGAAATAGGCTAGGCGGGTATAAAAGAATAGGCTTGGTAGGCTTATTAGGGCTAATGTTGTGGCTAGTGGGGTTAGCTGGTGTAGTGTTAGTTCTTTGATAATTAGCAGTTTTGGCATGAACCCTGTTAGGGGGGGAAGGCCCCCTAGTGATATTAGTGTTAGTATTATTATGGTTAAAAGTGTAGAGGAGTTAGACCAGGTGGTAGTAAGGTCTGTGATGTTTTTTGTTGATGCTGTTAATATAGAGGTAAATATTGCTGTGGTTGCGGCTAAATAGATAATTATGGTTAGTGTTGTAAGGCTGTGGCCCATAGTTAGGGCAATTGTTAATCATCCCATATGGGCGATTGAGGAGAAGGCCATGATTTTTCGGAGTTGTGTCTGATTTAGGCCTGACCACCCCCCAATTATTGTGGATAGGAGTCCCAGCACTAGGACCAGGTTTAGTGATAGGTGGTTGTGTATTATATAAAGTAGGGCTAGGGGGGCAAGTTTTTGTCATGTTGATATGATTAGGGCGGTTATTATTGTAGACCCCTGCAGGACCTCTGGGTATCAGAAGTGTGTTGGTGCCAAGCCTAGTTTTATTGCGATGGCTACTGTTAAAATTAGTGCAGTTGAGTTGTGCGTTGGCTGTATAATTGTTCATTGTCCGGTCTGTCAGGTGTTGATCAGGCTGGCCAGGAGGATTAGGGCAGCGGCTGCAGCTTGTGTTAGGAAATATTTTGTGGCGGCTTCTGTTGCTCGTGGGTGGTGTTGTTTAGTAATGTGTGGTAGTATGGCTAGTGTATTGATTTCTAGTCCAAGTCATGCAAGTAGTCAGTGGTGGCTTGATGTGGTGATGATGGTGCCTGTCGCTAGGCTTGAGATTAGGATTGTTTGTGTTATTGGGCTTATTAGTATAGGAAGGGTTGTGTACCAACATTGTCGGGGTATGGGCCCGAAAGCTTTATTAGCTGACTTTACTAGTAGGTAGTATAATTGGAAGTACACGAAGTTTTGGGCTTCGTAGTGCAGGTTCGTAGCCTGTCTTTCTAAGGAAGTGGGAGGGGCGAGTCTCCATATCATACTCTATCAAAGTAGTCCTTAATGTTTCGGGCACACTGCCAAAGTTTGGGTTATGTTAGTGGGGGGGTGCCTGATATTGAAATGGGTGTGGCAATGTATCAGACGCAAAGGGCTAGGGTTAGTGGTAGGAAGTTTTTTCAAAGTAGGTGCATTAGTTGGTCATATCGAAATCGTGGATATGATGCGCGGATTCACAGGAAGCCCAGTGTTAACATGCAGGTTTTAATCATAATATTTATTGAAAATAGTTCTGGGGTGTTGGGGCAGTTTGGGCCTAGGAATAGGATACATGAGAGGGTGTTTATTATTAAGATGTTTGCGTATTCTGCTAGGAAGAATAGTGCGAATGGGCCGGCTGCGTATTCAACATTAAATCCTGAGACAAGCTCTGACTCGCCTTCGGTTAGGTCGAATGGGGCCCGGTTTGTTTCTGCAATTGTTGAGATGTATCATATTATTATTAGTGGTCATACACATGTTGCTAATCACGTGTTTTTTTGTGTTGTTAGCAGGGTTTGTATTGAAAATCCCCCCGTGAATATTATGGTTGATAGTACAATGATTCCTATTGTTACCTCATAAGAGATAGTTTGTGCGACTGCCCGTAGGGCGCCAACGAGGGCGTATTTTGAGTTTGTTGCTCACCCAGATCATAGAATTGAGTATACAGCAAGGCTTGAGATAGCCAGTAGTATTAATAGGCCTAAATTAGCGTCCATGATGGGGTTTGGTATTGGAATGGGGGCTCAAATTGTTAGTGACAGTAGTAGTGCTAGTATTGGTATGGCTAAAAATAGTGTTGGTGTTGATGCCGTTGGTCGGATGGGTTCTTTGGTGAAAAGTTTTAGTCCGTCTGCAATTGGTTGTAGTAGGCCGTAGGGCCCTACAATGTTTGGGCCCTTGCGTAGTTGTATGTAGCCTAGGGTTTTTCGTTCTAATAGGGTTAGGAAGGCAACTGCTAGTAGGATTGGGATGATGAGTGTTAGTGGGTTAACTACTAGGGTTATTGTGGTTTTAATTATTAGGGAGAAGATTTGAGCTTCTGTTGTAAGGGCTTAGGCCTTTTGCATAATTACCTGGCTCTGCCACCCTAAAGCGTGGCCCTGGTCTTAGGCCGCTGGTTTTGATAAATGGGCTCTTTAGTGTGGGTAAGAGCTTGGTATTAGCACGTGGGGGTCCTATTGGTGCTTCTCCCTGGGTCCTTTCGTACTGAAGGGAGAAAAACATAGATAGAAACCGACCTGGATTTCTCCGGTCTGAACTCAGATCACGTAGGACTAGTTAATCGTTGAACAAACGAACCCTTGGTAGTGGCTGCACCACCAGGATGTCCTGATCCAACATCGAGGTCGTAAACCCTCTTGGCGATAGGGGCTCTAAAAGAGGATGGCGCTGTTATCCCTGGGGTAACTTGGTTCGTTGATCTGTGTTACAGGGTCAATTTTATGGTGGTCTCATTGGCTTGTGGGTCTTTGATAGATTTTTGGTCTGTGGTCTTGGAAGTTTTGTTTATTTCCGAAGTCGCCCCAACTAAAAACAAGGCTAAGGGGGGGGGGTAGAGGCCCCGTGGTTATTAGTTTTTGTTTTAAGCTCCACAGGGTCTTTTCGTCTTATGTTTACATCCTAGCTTTTTAACTAGGGGATCAAGTTCATTGATCTGCTTTAGGAGACAGTTGGGCCCTCATTTAGCCGTTCATACTAGTCATTATTTAAGTGACAAGTGATTACGCTACCTTTGCACGGTTAGAATACCGCGGCCGTTTAAAAGATCACTGGGCAGGCAGCACCTTTAATACTTGTGTGGCTAAAGGCTATGTTTTTGGTAAACAGTTGGGGCCCTAAGTGGCTGAGTTCCTTTTGTGGCGTTTAATCTGTCTGTGCTGCACTCCTGTGTTGGGTTAACAGGGGGTTATATTATATGGTTAAAAAGTGTGTTAAATTTTTCCATTTGTGGTCTGTTATTTACTGGTAGTTTATCTATTTCCAGTTTATGGGGGTGCATGTAGAGAGCGGGGCTCTTATTACTAATTTTAACAGTGGTGTCTCTATTGTGGTAGAGTAGCTCAGTTAAGTGGTCTAGGGGTTCTTGGTTTGTTTAGTATCTTTAAGATTGTGTGCTGTGACGCGTTTAGTTTTTGGTGGCTGCTTTAAGGCCAACTGGTGTGTTTTATTTGGTGTTTTCCTCTAGGATTGGTTGTTTTCAATTACAATAAGGCTGTACCCTTATTGTATATAGTATAGGAGTGACAGTGGTAAATATGCTTGTATTTAGGTTCAGGCGTCCTATAGTTGAACTAGAATTCTTTTATTGAGCAACCAGCTATCACCAGGCTCGATAGGCGTGTCACCTCTACCTAGCAGTCTCTCCAGCCTTTTGCCACAGGGACGGGTGTACTCAAAAAGTTGCTGTTAGGTAGCTCGTCTGGGTTCGGGTGAGCAGGTTTTAGTGCGCTTTATCTGTATTTGCTTATTAAACCATGATGCAAAAGGTACAAGGTCAGATCTTTGCTTTGTTGGTGCTTGGGGTTTTTCATAGTTCTTTCATTGTTCCCTTGCGGTACTATATGCTATTGCGTCAAGTGGGTGTTTTCTATCGCCTAAAAATATACTGGTACTGGGTTAAATGGTTTGGTTTATAGTGGGGCTTGAGGTTTTGAACTGTTTGTTGAGCTGTGGAGTTTGGGCTCAAGCGGGTTTTTGTTTAAACGTTTTTCAATTGTAAGTTGAATGCTTTATATAAGTGTAAGCTACCTCTTGATTTAGTGGCCAAGTGCACTTTCCAGTACACTTACCTTGTTACGACTTGCCTCATCTGTTGGTGTTTTGTTTTTTATAAAGTGTGGTTTATTAGTTCTTGAGGAGGGTGACGGGCGGTGTGTACGTGTCCCATGGCAGGCTTCAAACAGGCTTATCTTGCTTGTTTTACTGCTAAATCCACCTTCTGGTGAAGGTTTCATGTCACTTGTGGTGTTTTCTAGTGTAGAAAATGTAGCTCATCTCTGCCCCCTTATATGCTACACCTTGACCTGACGTGTTAAATGTTATCTATCTTACTTACGGCAGTTCTTTCATAAGGTAGGTTTGCGACGGCGGTATATAGGCTGGGTAAAGGCAAAAGGGGGTAAGGTTTGGCGTGGAGTATCGATTATAGGACAAGCTCCTCTAGGTTGGTTTGGGGCACCGTCAAGTCCTTAGAGTTTTAAGTTTTTCACTTGTAATTCTCTGGCGAGTTGCTAGTGTAAGGTGCAAGTTTGGTTTATGGCCAAGCATAATAGGGTATCTAATCCTAGTTTGGGCCTTGGCTTTCGTGAGTCGATGGGGCTTAATTAATTGTGGGAGGGGTGGAGTTGTTTTTGCATTGGTTAGTATTTTACAACGTAGGTGCAGCTCAGCCTTCTTTTATTAAGTTTTAGGGGTCTAGTCACTTTTTACGCCGAGTATTATTATTTTGGGGCTTTCGTATAACCGCGGTGGCTGGCACGAAATTTACCGCCCCGTCTGGTTTAACTGTGGCTAAGTCAAGCTTTATGGCTTATACATTAATGTTTATCACTGCTGGGCCCCGTGTGGGTGTGGCGGTGCTAGGTGTCTGGGGCTAAATAGTGTGGTGTGCCTGATACCTGCTCCTGGCCTAGTGGGTAGGCACTGTGTGGGGGTTTGCACAGGGGTGTGGAGGCTTGCATGTGTAATTCGAGTTAAAAATAATAATAAGTTTAGGACCAAAACGGTGTGTTTCCGGGAAATTACTAGGATCCATAACGGCAACTTCAGGGCCGTGCTTTAGTATTATTTAAGCTACAGTAACGGAGTTGCCGTTGTGTGGTTTAGTGTGTGTAATATATATATATATATATATATATATATATATACATTTTGGGGTTTTATTTTGTGTGTGGGGAGCTGCGATTTTTGTTCTTGTGGTATTATGGCAAGTCTTGGATCGCAACTAAGAAAAAATTTTTGCAATTAAATCTCGTTTTAGGGGTTTGGCGAGAAGCACTTTAATTGCAGGGAAAAATTCTTAGTGGGGGGTAAGGGGGGTTTGCCGGAGGTAGCCGTGTGAGTATGGGCGTGTTCGGGGCGTGGGTGTGTGTGGGTGTATGTGGGTGTATGGGGGGCGTGTGTGTGTGTGTGTGTGTGTGTGTGTGTGTGGTGGGATGGGTATGGGTATGGGTATGGGTATGGGTGTGGGTATGGGTATGGGTATGGGTGTGGGTATGGGTGTAGGTGTAGGTGTAGGTGTAGGTATAGGTATAGGTATAGGTATAGGTGTCGTGTTTATTCATTGGTTTTTAGTCTAGTAAATAATTATATGTCCTTCGAGCATGAATAATTTACCCCTGGGTGGGCTTGTGGGATCGTGGGCCATCTTGCACCGTAGGTTCAGCAGAGTTGTTAGTTGACAGCCACTGGAAATGAGGTTGTGATATACCACCCTAAAAATAAAAATACCAGCCGCATGACAGCACAGGGATGCTATGAGTATGAGGAGACGTGTAACTAATCCTAGCAACCAAAGGCCTCTTAAAAGGCACGAGTGATACGTCAGCGATTAATGGACTTGACCTCACAGAACCAGAGGCCTTGGAAAGGGCACTGTGTGTTAGTCTACATTTCATGGACTACGAGACTGGGCACCTGGTGTGCGAATACAAGGATTGATGATCTCTCGGGATATGTCCGGTAAAGAATCAATATGTCTTAAATACATGGATTTATTAATCCACGCTTATTTGATGATATGTACTATGTAAAATCAATGATAGGATGTACTGGGACAATATTCATGGGGCAGATAGATGTATGTTGATTATACATAGTATGTATTATGTAAAATTAATAATAATATGTACTGGGACAATATTCATGGGGCAAATAAATGTATGTTGATTATACATAGTATGTAAAGGGGGACCCCCCATAACCCTAGACACTAATGGAGGTCCTGGAGTTTATAAGGTTGTTAAATGGCCATATAGGCTCCACCCCCGTGTGGGGGTGAAGCCTATTTGGGTGGGGTGGTCTCAGAAAATAGTTTAAGTGAAAACACTAGTTTTGGGGACTAGAGTTAAGAGTTGAGTCTTTTTTTTGATATACTGCGGGCGGAGGCCTTGGAGTTTATAAGGTTGTTAAGTGGCCATATAGGCTCCACCCCCGTGTGGGGGTGAAGCCTATTTGGGTGGGGTGGTCTCAGAAAATAGTTTAAGTGAAAACACTAGTTTTGGGGACTAGAGTTAAGAGTTGAGTCTTTTTTTGATATACTGCGGGCGGAGGCCTTGGAGTTTATAAGGTTGTTAAGTGGCCATATAGGCTCCACCCCCGTGTGGGGGTGAAGCCTATTTGGGTGGGGTGGTCTTAGAAAATAGTTTAAGTGAAAACACTAGTTTTGGGGACTAGAGTTAAGAGTTGAGTCTTTTTTTTGATATACTGCGGGCGGAGGCCTTGGAGTTTATAAGGTTGTTAAGTGGCCATATAGGCTCCACCCCCGTGTGGGGGTGAAGCCTATTTGGGTGGGGTGGTCTTAGAAAATAGTTTAAGTGAAAACACTAGTTTTGGGGACTAGAGTTAAGAGTTGAGTCTTTTTTTTGATATACTGCGGGCGGAGGCCTTGGAGTTTATAAGGTTGTTAAGTGGCCATATAGGCTCCACCCCCGTGTGGGGGTGAAGCCTATTTGGGTGGGGTGGTCTCAGAAAATAGTTTAAGTGAAAACACTAGTTTTGGGGACTAGAGTTAAGAGTTGAGTCTTTTTTGTATGTGGGGGTGTGAGTAGTGCCCCAGGGTTGTAATGCGTTCCAATCTTTGACTTACAAGGTCAGTGCTTTAAGTGTGGTTTAAGCTACAAGGGCTGGTGGGGTTATCAGTTTATTAGTTTATTCTCTAGTTTATTGATTGTGGGGCTTAATAGTAGGATTGTTGTGAAGTATAGGACGGAAGCTAGTTGTCCGATTATGATAAATGGGTCTTCGACTGGTTGTCCTCCGATTCAGGTTAGGATAGCGATAGTGGCGATTATGGTTCAAAATGTTAGTTGTGATAGTGGTCGGAATGTGCTTGTTCGTTGTTTTGAGTTGTGTGTAAGTGGGATTAGCAGTAGGATTATAATGGATATTATTAGGGCAAGTACTCCTCCAAGTTTGTTTGGGATGGAACGTAGGATGGCGTAGGCGAATAGGAAGTACCATTCTGGTTTGATGTGTGGTGGGGTTATTAGGGGGTTTGCTGGGGTAAAGTTTTCTGGGTCCCCAAGCAGTTGTGGGGAGAAAAGGGATAGGTACAGTAGTGTTATTATTATAAGGGCTGCCCCTAGCAGGTCTTTAGTTGAAAAGTATGGGTGGAACGGAATTTTATCTGAGTTTGAGTTTACCCCTGTTGGGTTGTTTGATCCCGTTTCGTGTAGGAATAGTATGTGTAGGATTGCAGTGGCTGAGATGATGAATGGCAGTAGGAAGTGGAAAGTGAAAAATCGTGTTAGTGTTGCGTTATCTACGGCGAACCCGCCTCAAATTCACTCTACTAGGGTGTTTCCTATATATGGAACTGCTGATAGTAGGTTTGTGATTACGGTAGCCCCTCAGAATGATATCTGTCCCCATGGCAGGACATAGCCCACGAACGCGGTTGCTATTACTAGGAATAGTAGGGCCACGCCGATGTTTCAGGTCTCTTTGTATAAGTATGAGCCGTAGTATAGGCCTCGCCCGATGTGTATATAAAGGCAGATAAAAAATATGGAGGCGCCGTTGGCGTGGATGTTTCGGATTA
>NW_026612523.1:0-17445 GCF_029931775.1 Euleptes europaea | reverse complement strand
AGTAGGTGTTGAGGTAGCATAGTTAGTGGCCCCATTATTTTGGGATGTACTAAGTCGAAATTAGTGATCTTGCTTTAGATTAGCCTCTATATTCTGCTCATTCTAGTCCTCCTTGGGATCACTCATAGACTAGGCCCAGGGCTAGTAGGGTGATAATTGTTGTAGTTCATATAAGGGTTGAATTGGGGGAGGGTAAGTTAATAGCTCACGGGGTTGGTAGGAGTAGGGCGATTTCTAGGTCAAAAAGTAGGAATAAGATAGCGACTAGAAAAAATCGCAATGAGAAAGGTAGTCGTGCTGAACCGACTGGGTCAAAGCCGCATTCGTATGGGGACAATTTTTCTGTGTCAGGGGTGGCTTGTGGTAGTCAAAAGCTAATGATGATTAGGGCGGCGGTTAGTGCGGTGGATATTAGAGTTACTATTATAATGTTTATTACTTCCTCTTAGGGTTAATTATGAGCTAAGGCTTTGTGAGTGGAAGTCACCTGTACTTTTAAATACTAAGGAAGTTATGAACCTCATCAATAGATTGAGATGTAAAGGAAGAGTCAAACAACGTCTACAAAGTGTCAGTATCATGCGGCCGCTTCGAATCCAAAGTGGTGGTCAGTGGTGAAGTGGAATTTTATTTGGCGTAGCAGGCAGACTACTAGGAAGCTAGTCCCAATGATTACATGTAGTCCGTGGAAGCCAGTGGCCACAAAAAAGGTGGTGCCATAGGCTCCGTCTGCTACTGTGAAAGAGGCCTCCAGATATTCTATAGCCTGTAGTAGTGTAAAGTAGGCCCCCAGTATGATTGTAAGCACTAGGGCCTGTATGGCCTCTTTTCGTTCTCCTCCTATGATTGAATGGTGGGCTCAGGTTACTGTAACACCTGATGCCAGTAGTACTGCGGTATTAAGTAGGGGAACTTCAAACGGGTTTAGGGGAGTAATTCCGCTTGGGGGTCAACAACCTCCAAGCTCTGGTGTAGGTGCAAGGCTTGAGTGATAGAATGCTCAAAAGAACCCGATGAAAAAGAAAACCTCTGAGGCAATGAATAAAATTATGCCATAACGAAGTCCCTGTTGAACTTGGTGGGTGTGGTGGCCTTGGTAGGTTCCTTCCCGAACAACATCTCGTCATCATTGCAGTATTGTTAATAGTATAGTGGTAAGGCCGATGGTTATTAATGTATTTGAGCCAAAGTGGAACCATATTGCGAGCCCAGAGGTTATTAATAAGGCTGCAATGGCCCCTGTTAGGGGCCATGGGCTTTGGTCTACTATGTGGAAGCTGTGGGCTTGGTGGGTCATTAAACGTTTTCTTGTAGGTAGAGACTTAATAATAGTACGAATACATATGCTTGGATCATTGCAACAGCGACTTCTAGGGCGGTTAACAATAGGAGGGTGACTGAGGTTAGCACTGATACTGATGGTATTAATGGCATTAATACAAGTGTGGCTGTTGAGATAAGTTGGATTAACAGGTGTCCTGCAGTTAGGTTTGCAGTAAGACGCACCCCCAGGGCTAGGGGTCGAATTAATAGGCTAGCTGTTTCGATAATTACTAAAATTGGAACTAGCGGGGTGGGTGTGCCCATGGGTAGTAGGTGTCCGATGGAGGCGGTGGGCTGGTTTCAAAGCCCAACAAGTACTGTAAATAGTCATATTGGTAGGGCCAGGCTTATGTTTATGGATAGTTGTGTGGTGGGGGTAAATGTGTATGGTAATAGCCCTAGCAGGTTGATTGTTAATAGGTATAACAAAATTGTTAATAGAAGCAGTGCTCAGGGGTGTCCTGTCTTACTGATTGGGGATATTAGTTGTTTTGTGGCGGTTTTTATTAGTCATAGTTTTAGTGCCCATGTGCGGCTTGGTATTAGATGTGTTTGTGAGTGAAATAGTGTTGTTGGGGCCAGTAGGGCAAGCAGGATTAATGGGACTCCTATTATCTGTGGGGTTGCGAATTGGTCGAATAGGTTTAACATCATAATCAGGATCAGCATGGGGGCTGGGTGCTTAGGGGTTTTGTAGTTGGTTGGTTGGCTATCTGGTGTTTTAACAGCTTTGGTTTTATTATAAGGAGGGTGATAAACCATACGGTTAACATAATTATAAGTCACGGAGCGGGGTTTAGTTGGGGCACGTCTTTAAGTGGTTATTGTTCCAATCTTTGGCTTAAAAGGCCAATGCTATTATGTAAAGCTTCTTAAAGATTGAAGTATCATGTTAGACCATAATTCGAAGTTGTCTAGGGTGGTGGCTTCTACTACAATGGGCATAAAGCTGTGGTTTGACCCGCAGATTTCTGAGCACTGGCCGTAAAATAGGCCTGGGGAAGCTGTAGTAAATGTTGTCTGGTTTAGTCGCCCAGGGATTGCATCGGTTTTAATGCCTAGTGAGGGGACGGCTCAAGAGTGAAGGACGTCTTCGGCTGAAATTAACATGCGGATCGGGGACTCTACGGGTACAACTATTCGGTGGTCTGTCTCTAGTAGTCGAATGGCCCCTGATCACAGGTCTGTTGTTGGGGTCATATAGGAGTCAAATGTTAGGTTTTCATAGTCTGTGTATTCGTAGCTTCAATATCATTGGTGTCCAAGGGCCTTAATTGTTAGGTGTGGGTTGTTAATCTCATCTATTAGGTACAGGATTCGTAAGGACGGCAGTGCAATTATGATTAGAATGATAGACGGCAGGACTGTTCAGATTATTTCAACTGCTTGGGCATCTATTGTGTTAGTGTGCGTTAGTGTGGTTGTTATTATAAGAGAGATAATATATAGGACGAAGGCGCTGATAAGGAATACGATTATAAGTGCGTGGTCGTGGAAGTGGAGGAGCTCTTCTATGATGGGGGATGCTGCGTCTTGGAATCCTAGTTGGGCAGGTTGTGCCATTGAGTCTCACAGGGGTTAGACTGTAATTTAGCCCTGACAGTGCTATGTAATAATTTACTAGAGGCTCGTGTTTGATAAGAGAGGGGTACGCAGTGGGCGTACGTTTAGCTTGAAACTAAAAGGTGGGGGTTCGAGTCCCTCGTCTCTTGGCAGGTTAAGATTGGACAAAGGCTGGTTCTTCATACGTGTGGTATGGGGGCGGGCAGCCGTGGAGTCACTCTAGGTTGACGTGTGTTAGTTCTGTGTTATTTGGGGTCCGTTTGGCAGAAAATGCCTCTCAGATAATATATATTATTATGATGACGGCAACAAGTGATGTTAGTGATCCAATTGATGAGACAGTGTTCCATAGTGTGTAGGCGTCTGGGTAGTCTGAGTACCGTCGTGGCATTCCAGCAAGACCTAAAAAGTGTTGGGGGAAGAATGTTATGTTTACGCCAATAAATATAACCCCGAATTGGGCTTTTGTTAAAGTGCTATGTAATGAGAAGCCAGTAAATAGTGGAAATCAGTGTACGAATCCGCCTATAATTGCAAATACTGCTCCTATAGATAAGACGTAGTGGAAGTGTGCGACTACGTAGTATGTGTCATGTAATACAATATCCAGGGATGAGTTTGCTAAGACGATCCCGGTTAGTCCGCCCACGGTAAACAGGAAGATAAAGCCAAGAGCCCACAGCAAGGCTGCGTCTCATTTGATTAGTCCGCCATGAAGGGTTGCTAACCAGCTGAATACTTTTACCCCAGTTGGGATTGCAATAATTATTGTGGCAGAGGTAAAGTATGCGCGGGTGTCTACATCCATGCCAACTGTGAATATATGGTGGGCTCAGACGATAAAACCAAGGAATCCGATAGAGACCATGGCCCACACCATGCCCATGTAGCCAAAGGGCTCTTTTTTACCAGCGTAGTATGCTACGATGTGGGAGATCATACCAAATCCGGGTAAAATTAAGATGTAAACTTCTGGGTGCCCAAAAAATCAGAACAGGTGTTGGTATAGCACGGGGTCTCCTCCGCCTGCCGGGTCAAAGAAGGTGGTGTTTAGGTTTCGGTCTGTTAATAGTATTGTGATGCCGGCAGCTAGTACTGGCAGAGACAGTAGAAGAAGTACTGCGGTGATAAGTACAGATCATACGAAGAGGGGGGTGTTGTATTGAGTTATTGCTGGGGCTTTTATATTAATGCAGGTGGTAATAAAGTTAATAGCCCCCAGGATGGAAGAAACCCCTGCTAGGTGCAGGGAAAAAATTGTCAGGTCTACGGATGCTCCTGCATGGGCCAGGTTGGCAGCTAGTGGTGGGTAGACGGTTCAGCCAGTTCCTGCCCCGGCTTCAACTCCGGAAGAGGCCAGTAAAAGGAGTAGTGAGGGGGGCAGGAGTCAAAAGCTTATGTTGTTTATTCGTGGAAAAGCCATGTCTGGGGCCCCAATTATTAGTGGAACCAGCCAGTTTCCGAAGCCCCCGATCATTACGGGTATTACCATGAAGAAGATTATTACAAAAGCATGGGCGGTTACAACCACATTATAGATTTGGTCGTCCCCAAGAAGGGTTCCAGGCTGGCTAAGCTCAGCTCGAATTAGCAAGCTTAGGCCAGTGCCGGCTATTCCGGCCCAGGCGCCAAAAAGTAGATACAGGGTGCCGATGTCTTTGTGGTTTGTCGAAAAAAATCAACGATTGATGGTCACAGGTAGGATGGCCGAGGGCAAGGCGGTGAGCTGTAGTCTCACAGACAGAGGTTTGAGTCCTTTTCGTACCAAGCTCCGTAGCGTAGAACGCAACAAAATGCAAGTTTGGAGACGCACCCAAAAAGGTGCCGGGGCTTCTCCCGTTTTTCTATAACGGGAGAAGGTAGATTGAAGCCCGCTGGATAGGGTGTTTAGTTGTTAACTAAAGTTTTATGGGATCAAAGCCCGTCGGTCTAGGGAGGTCTTAGCTTAATTAAAGTGTCTGAGTTGCATTCAGGAGATGTATATTAGTGTTTTACAGGCCTTCAGGGAATAAGATGTGTTTCTTGTTTGGGGCTTTGAAGGCCCCTGGTTTAAATAGTTAACCTAAGTCCCTGGGGGTGGGGCGGGGTTTATATGTTGTATAGTAGTGGTGTGATTGGTAGAAGGAGGGCTGTTGTAGTAGTTGCCGTGGTTATTAGGTGTGTGTGGTTGTTTTTGAATCGTCATGTGTTTTTTGTTGTGGTTGTGGTGGGCGGGTTTGTTAGTGTAGTGAAATAGGCTAGGCGGGTATAAAAGAATAGGCTTGGTAGGCTTATTAGGGCTAATGTTGTGGCTAGTGGGGTTAGCTGGTGTAGTGTTAGTTCTTTGATAATTAGCAGTTTTGGCATGAACCCTGTTAGGGGGGGAAGGCCCCCTAGTGATATTAGTGTTAGTATTATTATGGTTAAAAGTGTAGAGGAGTTAGACCAGGTGGTAGTAAGGTCTGTGATGTTTTTTGTTGATGCTGTTAATATAGAGGTAAATATTGCTGTGGTTGCGGCTAAATAGATAATTATGGTTAGTGTTGTAAGGCTGTGGCCCATAGTTAGGGCAATTGTTAATCATCCCATATGGGCGATTGAGGAGAAGGCCATGATTTTTCGGAGTTGTGTCTGATTTAGGCCTGACCACCCCCCAATTATTGTGGATAGGAGTCCCAGCACTAGGACCAGGTTTAGTGATAGGTGGTTGTGTATTATATAAAGTAGGGCTAGGGGGGCAAGTTTTTGTCATGTTGATATGATTAGGGCGGTTATTATTGTAGACCCCTGCAGGACCTCTGGGTATCAGAAGTGTGTTGGTGCCAAGCCTAGTTTTATTGCGATGGCTACTGTTAAAATTAGTGCAGTTGAGTTGTGCGTTGGCTGTATAATTGTTCATTGTCCGGTCTGTCAGGTGTTGATCAGGCTGGCCAGGAGGATTAGGGCAGCGGCTGCAGCTTGTGTTAGGAAATATTTTGTGGCGGCTTCTGTTGCTCGTGGGTGGTGTTGTTTAGTAATGTGTGGTAGTATGGCTAGTGTATTGATTTCTAGTCCAAGTCATGCAAGTAGTCAGTGGTGGCTTGATGTGGTGATGATGGTGCCTGTCGCTAGGCTTGAGATTAGGATTGTTTGTGTTATTGGGCTTATTAGTATAGGAAGGGTTGTGTACCAACATTGTCGGGGTATGGGCCCGAAAGCTTTATTAGCTGACTTTACTAGTAGGTAGTATAATTGGAAGTACACGAAGTTTTGGGCTTCGTAGTGCAGGTTCGTAGCCTGTCTTTCTAAGGAAGTGGGAGGGGCGAGTCTCCATATCATACTCTATCAAAGTAGTCCTTAATGTTTCGGGCACACTGCCAAAGTTTGGGTTATGTTAGTGGGGGGGTGCCTGATATTGAAATGGGTGTGGCAATGTATCAGACGCAAAGGGCTAGGGTTAGTGGTAGGAAGTTTTTTCAAAGTAGGTGCATTAGTTGGTCATATCGAAATCGTGGATATGATGCGCGGATTCACAGGAAGCCCAGTGTTAACATGCAGGTTTTAATCATAATATTTATTGAAAATAGTTCTGGGGTGTTGGGGCAGTTTGGGCCTAGGAATAGGATACATGAGAGGGTGTTTATTATTAAGATGTTTGCGTATTCTGCTAGGAAGAATAGTGCGAATGGGCCGGCTGCGTATTCAACATTAAATCCTGAGACAAGCTCTGACTCGCCTTCGGTTAGGTCGAATGGGGCCCGGTTTGTTTCTGCAATTGTTGAGATGTATCATATTATTATTAGTGGTCATACACATGTTGCTAATCACGTGTTTTTTTGTGTTGTTAGCAGGGTTTGTATTGAAAATCCCCCCGTGAATATTATGGTTGATAGTACAATGATTCCTATTGTTACCTCATAAGAGATAGTTTGTGCGACTGCCCGTAGGGCGCCAACGAGGGCGTATTTTGAGTTTGTTGCTCACCCAGATCATAGAATTGAGTATACAGCAAGGCTTGAGATAGCCAGTAGTATTAATAGGCCTAAATTAGCGTCCATGATGGGGTTTGGTATTGGAATGGGGGCTCAAATTGTTAGTGACAGTAGTAGTGCTAGTATTGGTATGGCTAAAAATAGTGTTGGTGTTGATGCCGTTGGTCGGATGGGTTCTTTGGTGAAAAGTTTTAGTCCGTCTGCAATTGGTTGTAGTAGGCCGTAGGGCCCTACAATGTTTGGGCCCTTGCGTAGTTGTATGTAGCCTAGGGTTTTTCGTTCTAATAGGGTTAGGAAGGCAACTGCTAGTAGGATTGGGATGATGAGTGTTAGTGGGTTAACTACTAGGGTTATTGTGGTTTTAATTATTAGGGAGAAGATTTGAGCTTCTGTTGTAAGGGCTTAGGCCTTTTGCATAATTACCTGGCTCTGCCACCCTAAAGCGTGGCCCTGGTCTTAGGCCGCTGGTTTTGATAAATGGGCTCTTTAGTGTGGGTAAGAGCTTGGTATTAGCACGTGGGGGTCCTATTGGTGCTTCTCCCTGGGTCCTTTCGTACTGAAGGGAGAAAAACATAGATAGAAACCGACCTGGATTTCTCCGGTCTGAACTCAGATCACGTAGGACTAGTTAATCGTTGAACAAACGAACCCTTGGTAGTGGCTGCACCACCAGGATGTCCTGATCCAACATCGAGGTCGTAAACCCTCTTGGCGATAGGGGCTCTAAAAGAGGATGGCGCTGTTATCCCTGGGGTAACTTGGTTCGTTGATCTGTGTTACAGGGTCAATTTTATGGTGGTCTCATTGGCTTGTGGGTCTTTGATAGATTTTTGGTCTGTGGTCTTGGAAGTTTTGTTTATTTCCGAAGTCGCCCCAACTAAAAACAAGGCTAAGGGGGGGGGGTAGAGGCCCCGTGGTTATTAGTTTTTGTTTTAAGCTCCACAGGGTCTTTTCGTCTTATGTTTACATCCTAGCTTTTTAACTAGGGGATCAAGTTCATTGATCTGCTTTAGGAGACAGTTGGGCCCTCATTTAGCCGTTCATACTAGTCATTATTTAAGTGACAAGTGATTACGCTACCTTTGCACGGTTAGAATACCGCGGCCGTTTAAAAGATCACTGGGCAGGCAGCACCTTTAATACTTGTGTGGCTAAAGGCTATGTTTTTGGTAAACAGTTGGGGCCCTAAGTGGCTGAGTTCCTTTTGTGGCGTTTAATCTGTCTGTGCTGCACTCCTGTGTTGGGTTAACAGGGGGTTATATTATATGGTTAAAAAGTGTGTTAAATTTTTCCATTTGTGGTCTGTTATTTACTGGTAGTTTATCTATTTCCAGTTTATGGGGGTGCATGTAGAGAGCGGGGCTCTTATTACTAATTTTAACAGTGGTGTCTCTATTGTGGTAGAGTAGCTCAGTTAAGTGGTCTAGGGGTTCTTGGTTTGTTTAGTATCTTTAAGATTGTGTGCTGTGACGCGTTTAGTTTTTGGTGGCTGCTTTAAGGCCAACTGGTGTGTTTTATTTGGTGTTTTCCTCTAGGATTGGTTGTTTTCAATTACAATAAGGCTGTACCCTTATTGTATATAGTATAGGAGTGACAGTGGTAAATATGCTTGTATTTAGGTTCAGGCGTCCTATAGTTGAACTAGAATTCTTTTATTGAGCAACCAGCTATCACCAGGCTCGATAGGCGTGTCACCTCTACCTAG
Organism: Euleptes europaea; assembly: GCF_029931775.1. NCBI lineage: Eukaryota > Metazoa > Chordata > Lepidosauria > Squamata > Sphaerodactylidae > Euleptes > Euleptes europaea. Next base: position 8,904 of record NW_026612523.1, on the reverse strand, counting down.
CAGTCTCTCCAGCCTTTTGCCACAGGGACGGGTGTACTCAAAAAGTTGCTGTTAGGTAGCTCGTCTGGGTTCGGGTGAGCAGGTTTTAGTGCGCTTTATCTGTATTTGCTTATTAAACCATGATGCAAAAGGTACAAGGTCAGATCTTTGCTTTGTTGGTGCTTGGGGTTTTTCATAGTTCTTTCATTGTTCCCTTGCGGTACTATATGCTATTGCGTCAAGTGGGTGTTTTCTATCGCCTAAAAATATACTGGTACTGGGTTAAATGGTTTGGTTTATAGTGGGGCTTGAGGTTTTGAACTGTTTGTTGAGCTGTGGAGTTTGGGCTCAAGCGGGTTTTTGTTTAAACGTTTTTCAATTGTAAGTTGAATGCTTTATATAAGTGTAAGCTACCTCTTGATTTAGTGGCCAAGTGCACTTTCCAGTACACTTACCTTGTTACGACTTGCCTCATCTGTTGGTGTTTTGTTTTTTATAAAGTGTGGTTTATTAGTTCTTGAGGAGGGTGACGGGCGGTGTGTACGTGTCCCATGGCAGGCTTCAAACAGGCTTATCTTGCTTGTTTTACTGCTAAATCCACCTTCTGGTGAAGGTTTCATGTCACTTGTGGTGTTTTCTAGTGTAGAAAATGTAGCTCATCTCTGCCCCCTTATATGCTACACCTTGACCTGACGTGTTAAATGTTATCTATCTTACTTACGGCAGTTCTTTCATAAGGTAGGTTTGCGACGGCGGTATATAGGCTGGGTAAAGGCAAAAGGGGGTAAGGTTTGGCGTGGAGTATCGATTATAGGACAAGCTCCTCTAGGTTGGTTTGGGGCACCGTCAAGTCCTTAGAGTTTTAAGTTTTTCACTTGTAATTCTCTGGCGAGTTGCTAGTGTAAGGTGCAAGTTTGGTTTATGGCCAAGCATAATAGGGTATCTAATCCTAGTTTGGGCCTTGGCTTTCGTGAGTCGATGGGGCTTAATTAATTGTGGGAGGGGTGGAGTTGTTTTTGCATTGGTTAGTATTTTACAACGTAGGTGCAGCTCAGCCTTCTTTTATTAAGTTTTAGGGGTCTAGTCACTTTTTACGCCGAGTATTATTATTTTGGGGCTTTCGTATAACCGCGGTGGCTGGCACGAAATTTACCGCCCCGTCTGGTTTAACTGTGGCTAAGTCAAGCTTTATGGCTTATACATTAATGTTTATCACTGCTGGGCCCCGTGTGGGTGTGGCGGTGCTAGGTGTCTGGGGCTAAATAGTGTGGTGTGCCTGATACCTGCTCCTGGCCTAGTGGGTAGGCACTGTGTGGGGGTTTGCACAGGGGTGTGGAGGCTTGCATGTGTAATTCGAGTTAAAAATAATAATAAGTTTAGGACCAAAACGGTGTGTTTCCGGGAAATTACTAGGATCCATAACGGCAACTTCAGGGCCGTGCTTTAGTATTATTTAAGCTACAGTAACGGAGTTGCCGTTGTGTGGTTTAGTGTGTGTAATATATATATATATATATATATATATATATATACATTTTGGGGTTTTATTTTGTGTGTGGGGAGCTGCGATTTTTGTTCTTGTGGTATTATGGCAAGTCTTGGATCGCAACTAAGAAAAAATTTTTGCAATTAAATCTCGTTTTAGGGGTTTGGCGAGAAGCACTTTAATTGCAGGGAAAAATTCTTAGTGGGGGGTAAGGGGGGTTTGCCGGAGGTAGCCGTGTGAGTATGGGCGTGTTCGGGGCGTGGGTGTGTGTGGGTGTATGTGGGTGTATGGGGGGCGTGTGTGTGTGTGTGTGTGTGTGTGTGTGTGTGTGTGGGTATGGGTATGGGTATGGGTATGGGTATGGGTGTGGGTATGGGTATGGGTATGGGTGTGGGTATGGGTGTAGGTGTAGGTGTAGGTGTAGGTATAGGTATAGGTATAGGTATAGGTGTCGTGTTTATTCATTGGTTTTTAGTCTAGTAAATAATTATATGTCCTTCGAGCATGAATAATTTACCCCTGGGTGGGCTTGTGGGATCGTGGGCCATCTTGCACCGTAGGTTCAGCAGAGTTGTTAGTTGACAGCCACTGGAAATGAGGTTGTGATATACCACCCTAAAAATAAAAATACCAGCCGCATGACAGCACAGGGATGCTATGAGTATGAGGAGACGTGTAACTAATCCTAGCAACCAAAGGCCTCTTAAAAGGCACGAGTGATACGTCAGCGATTAATGGACTTGACCTCACAGAACCAGAGGCCTTGGAAAGGGCACTGTGTGTTAGTCTACATTTCATGGACTACGAGACTGGGCACCTGGTGTGCGAATACAAGGATTGATGATCTCTCGGGATATGTCCGGTAAAGAATCAATATGTCTTAAATACATGGATTTATTAATCCACGCTTATTTGATGATATGTACTATGTAAAATCAATGATAGGATGTACTGGGACAATATTCATGGGGCAGATAGATGTATGTTGATTATACATAGTATGTATTATGTAAAATTAATAATAATATGTACTGGGACAATATTCATGGGGCAAATAAATGTATGTTGATTATACATAGTATGTAAAGGGGGACCCCCCATAACCCTAGACACTAATGGAGGTCCTGGAGTTTATAAGGTTGTTAAATGGCCATATAGGCTCCACCCCCGTGTGGGGGTGAAGCCTATTTGGGTGGGGTGGTCTCAGAAAATAGTTTAAGTGAAAACACTAGTTTTGGGGACTAGAGTTAAGAGTTGAGTCTTTTTTTTGATATACTGCGGGCGGAGGCCTTGGAGTTTATAAGGTTGTTAAGTGGCCATATAGGCTCCACCCCCGTGTGGGGGTGAAGCCTATTTGGGTGGGGTGGTCTCAGAAAATAGTTTAAGTGAAAACACTAGTTTTGGGGACTAGAGTTAAGAGTTGAGTCTTTTTTTGATATACTGCGGGCGGAGGCCTTGGAGTTTATAAGGTTGTTAAGTGGCCATATAGGCTCCACCCCCGTGTGGGGGTGAAGCCTATTTGGGTGGGGTGGTCTTAGAAAATAGTTTAAGTGAAAACACTAGTTTTGGGGACTAGAGTTAAGAGTTGAGTCTTTTTTTTGATATACTGCGGGCGGAGGCCTTGGAGTTTATAAGGTTGTTAAGTGGCCATATAGGCTCCACCCCCGTGTGGGGGTGAAGCCTATTTGGGTGGGGTGGTCTTAGAAAATAGTTTAAGTGAAAACACTAGTTTTGGGGACTAGAGTTAAGAGTTGAGTCTTTTTTTTGATATACTGCGGGCGGAGGCCTTGGAGTTTATAAGGTTGTTAAGTGGCCATATAGGCTCCACCCCCGTGTGGGGGTGAAGCCTATTTGGGTGGGGTGGTCTCAGAAAATAGTTTAAGTGAAAACACTAGTTTTGGGGACTAGAGTTAAGAGTTGAGTCTTTTTTGTATGTGGGGGTGTGAGTAGTGCCCCAGGGTTGTAATGCGTTCCAATCTTTGACTTACAAGGTCAGTGCTTTAAGTGTGGTTTAAGCTACAAGGGCTGGTGGGGTTATCAGTTTATTAGTTTATTCTCTAGTTTATTGATTGTGGGGCTTAATAGTAGGATTGTTGTGAAGTATAGGACGGAAGCTAGTTGTCCGATTATGATAAATGGGTCTTCGACTGGTTGTCCTCCGATTCAGGTTAGGATAGCGATAGTGGCGATTATGGTTCAAAATGTTAGTTGTGATAGTGGTCGGAATGTGCTTGTTCGTTGTTTTGAGTTGTGTGTAAGTGGGATTAGCAGTAGGATTATAATGGATATTATTAGGGCAAGTACTCCTCCAAGTTTGTTTGGGATGGAACGTAGGATGGCGTAGGCGAATAGGAAGTACCATTCTGGTTTGATGTGTGGTGGGGTTATTAGGGGGTTTGCTGGGGTAAAGTTTTCTGGGTCCCCAAGCAGTTGTGGGGAGAAAAGGGATAGGTACAGTAGTGTTATTATTATAAGGGCTGCCCCTAGCAGGTCTTTAGTTGAAAAGTATGGGTGGAACGGAATTTTATCTGAGTTTGAGTTTACCCCTGTTGGGTTGTTTGATCCCGTTTCGTGTAGGAATAGTATGTGTAGGATTGCAGTGGCTGAGATGATGAATGGCAGTAGGAAGTGGAAAGTGAAAAATCGTGTTAGTGTTGCGTTATCTACGGCGAACCCGCCTCAAATTCACTCTACTAGGGTGTTTCCTATATATGGAACTGCTGATAGTAGGTTTGTGATTACGGTAGCCCCTCAGAATGATATCTGTCCCCATGGCAGGACATAGCCCACGAACGCGGTTGCTATTACTAGGAATAGTAGGGCCACGCCGATGTTTCAGGTCTCTTTGTATAAGTATGAGCCGTAGTATAGGCCTCGCCCGATGTGTATATAAAGGCAGATAAAAAATATGGAGGCGCCGTTGGCGTGGATGTTTCGGATTAGTCAGCCGTGTTGTACGTCACGACAGATGTGGGCGATTGATGAGAATGCTGTGGAGGTGTCTGCGGTGTAGTGCATGGCCAAGAATAGGCCGGTGGAGATTTGGATTAGTAGGCACAGCCCTAACAAGGACCCAAAGTTTCATCAAGCGGAGATGTTTGATGGTGTGGGGAGGTCAATAAATGAGTTGTTTATTATTTTGATTATTGGGTGTGTTTTTCGGATTGGGGTCATTATTGGTTTTTATAGTTGAATAACAACGGTGGTTTTTCGTATCACAGGTTTTGGCATGGCCAAATGAAAATTATGTCGTACTTTGTTTTTTTTACTGTGTTGTGTATGGTGTTGGGGTTTATTGGTGTAGCGTCAAATCCTTCTCCTGTTTTTGGGGCGATGGGACTTGTAGTGTCTGCGTTGGGTGGTAGTGTGGTGTTAGTTATTTTTGGTGGGTCCTTTATTGCATTGGTGTTATTTTTAATTTATTTAGGTGGGATATTGGTAGTCTTTGCTTATTCTGTGGCACTTTCAGCAGACCAATATCCTGAGGTGTGGTTGGATTACTCTGTTTTGTATTATGTGTTTGGGTATTTTATATTAGTTTTGTTTTTAGTTTGGTACTTTGGAGGGTTGTCTATTGATGGGTGTGGGGCGTCTGGTGGGGACGATTTTGGTTTTGAGGGTACTCGGACTGATTTTAGTGGTGTTGCATTGATATATTCTTTGGGCGGGCCGTTATTATTGTTGTGTGGGGGGAGTTTAATGGTGGCCCTGTTTGTTGTCCTTGAGTTAACTCGAGGGTCGAGTTTTGGGGGGCTACGTGCGGTTTAGTAGTATGTGGTAATTGCGGCGGCTAGAGTGGCAATAAGTATGACTAGGTATGTTTTGATGTGTCCGGTGTGTGATTTGGACAGTTTTTTAGCTAGGGCGGTGTTAATTAATATGGCTGTTTTTGGGGCGATGGCCTCATATCAGATAAGGTCATTTAAGTGCATAGCGGTGTTTTGTCCGAATTGTATGTTGTATTTTGGTTGGGCTCGGTGTGCAAGGGTGTTAAAGAACCCCAGTTGTGTTGAGGATGTACTTGGTGTACTTTGTTTTGGTTTTAATAGGTTGGATGTTTGTATGGTGATATCTATAGCACATAGCAGGCCTACTAGCGTGATAATTGTGGCGGCTAGTTTTGTAATTGGGCCCATTGTTATTGTTTGGGGTGGGGTTGGTAGTATTGTTGTGGCCACAAATAGGCCAGATATAATACTTCCTATGGCGAGTCGTACTAGGGGTCGAGTCTGGCTTGGGTTTGTTTCTGCTGGGGTTGTAGTTGTGTTGTATCGAGGCTTATTTGTTTGGACATAAAAGGTTAGGCGTAGGCTGTAGGCGGCTGTAAGGGCGGTAGCAATAATAGTGGTTGATAGGGCTCAGGCGTTTAAGTGTGATGTGTTTATTGTTTCAATGATTACGTCTTTAGTGTAAAATCCAGCTAGGAAGGGGGCCCCTGTTAGGGCTAGGTTGCCGATAGTTATACAGGTTGTGGTTAGCGGTATTGTTTTTTGGGTGCTTCCTATTTTTCGGATGTCTTGTTCGTCCCCGAGATTATGAATTACTGAACCTGCGCATAGGAATAGTATGGCCTTGAAAAAGGCGTGTGTGGTGATGTGTAGGTATGTTAACTGTGGCTGGTTTAGTCCTAGTGTTAGTATTATTAGGCCGAGCTGGCTTGAGGTGGAGAAGGCAATGATCTTTTTGATATCGTTTTGTGTGAGGGCACAGAGTGCTGCAAAGGTTGTAGTTATTGCTCCTAGGCATAGGCAGAGGGTAGTTGTGGCCTGGCTGTTTTGTATTATTGGGAATAGCCGGGCCAGTAGAAAAATTCCGGCAACGACTATTGTGCTAGAGTGAAGTAGTGCTGATACTGGGGTTGGGCCTTCTATGGCTGCTGGCAGCCATGGGTGTAGCCCAAATTGGGCGGATTTTCCCATGGCTGCTAAGACTAGGCCTAGTAGTGGCAGGGTGGGGGGGGTCGTATGTGAGAATGTTTGTTGTACGTCCCATGTGTTGTAGTGTATTGCGAATCAAGCTAAAGACAGGATTAGTCCAATGTCTCCGATTCGGTTGTATATAACAGCTTGTAGGGCGGATGTGTTTGCATTGGTGCGCCCGTGCCACCACCCGATTAGTAAGAAGGATATGATGCCTACCCCTTCCCAGCCAACAAATAGTTGTAATAGGCTGTTTGCTGTTGTTATGGTTATTATGGCTAGGAGGAATAGTATTAAGTATTTTATAAATTTGTTTTTGTTCGGGTCTAGTTTTATATATCAATCTGAGAACTCCAGGATGGCCCAGGTGATAAATAGGGCTGTTGTTATAAACGTGGTAGAGTAAATATCAAATAGGAAGCTGATATTAATGTTGAAGGACGTTTGTAGTCAGGTAGCGTTGGTTATAGTTGTTTGTATTCCGTAGTTGATAAAAATATTGGTTGGAATTAGGCTTGTCAGGCAGGCAAGTTTAGTAGTTTGTGTGAAGTAGCCCGAGGCTTGTGTAATAAACATAGAGGTAATAATAGGGGCAATAAGGACTAGCAGGGTTGAAATTATGGTTGAGTAGAATAGTATGGAGGTCATGTACTTTCACTTGGAGTTGCACCAAGTAGTGTTAATGCCTAAGATTAAAGGAAGGTCTAATATCCTTTGAAAGTCTTGGGTTATAATGTGGAGTGGTCCGGAGAATTTAACTTCGGTAATTTGAATTAGCAGTTCCAATTTGTGTCGTCCCTCTCGGTATGCAAGGGGCGGGGTGCCCCTGTTGTTAAGTCCACAGCTTAGTGTTTTGATCAAACTATGCCTACTTCTGGGTGCTACAGGATTAGTTTTGGGTTTATAATTAATAGTGCCATAGGGATGAGGTGAAGGGCTATTAATAGGTGTTCTCGGGTGTTTGAGGGTGGGTGGGAGGTATTTGTTGGTGTTTTGTTTCGTTGCGTTATAATGAAGACATATAGGGAGTATAGGGCGGTTAATAGCGTCGTTAGGCCTGTTAAGATGATTGTTATGGTGGCTCAGTTTATAGCAGAAGTAATGATTATTAATTCCCCCATCAGGTTGATTGTAGGGGGTAGGGCCATGTTGGCTAAGTTTGCCATAAGTCATCATGTGGCTATAAGTGGGAGGGTGAGTTGAAGGCCCCGTGTTATTAATAAAGTTCGAGTGTGGGTTCGTTCATAGTTTGTGTTGGCTAGGCAAAATAGTATAGAAGAGGCTAATCCGTGGGCGACCATTAGAATTATTGTTCCTGAGATACTTCATGGGGTCTGAATTAGGGCTCCTGCAGTTACAAGGCCTATGTGGCTTACTGAGGAGTAGGCAATGATGGATTTTAAGTCTGTTTGACGTAGGCAAATGAGGCTGGTTATAATTATTCCCCAGAGGGCTAGAATAATGAGGGGGTAGCACATAGTTTGTGTTGTTGGGTTTAGGATTGGGGTGATTCGGATGATGCCGTATCCTCCCAGTTTAAGAAGTACGGCGGCCAGGATTATTGATCCAGCGATTGGGGCCTCAACGTGTGCTTTTGGTAGTCATAAGTGCATGGAGTATAGGGGTATTTTTACTATAAATGCTAGAAGACATGATAGTCATACTAGTGAGTTGGTTCATGTTATTAGTATTTCTGGGTGCTTTATTGACATTATTAGTGGTGTTGTGTGGTAGTTGTGGGTGTATGAATATAAAATTATTACTAATAGTGGGAGTGAGCCGGATAGTGTATAGAACAGGAAATAAGTGCCTGCGGCGAGTCGCTCTGTTTGGCTGCCCCAACGCGTGATAAGGATTAGTGTTGGGATTAGTGTTGCTTCAAATAACAGGTAGAATAGTATTAAGTTGTTTGAGGCGAATGTTAGAATTAGGGTGGTTTGTAGCAGAGCACAGGTTGATAAGAACAGGCGTTGTCGGGACTGAGGCTCTTTGGCCATGTGGCTTTGGCTTGCTACTACTATAAGTGGGAGCAATCAGGATGAAAGAATAGTCAGGGGGGTTGAGAATTGGTCGAGTGTTATCCATGTGTTGACATGTCAGATTTTTGTTAGTGTGGGGGCGTTTAATTGTCCTATTAATAGGAGTGTTGTTGTTATAGATAGGGCCGTATAAATGTGGAAGGTGTATTTAGTTGGGGCTAAAAGGGCGGTTGGGACTAGTATTACTGTTGCTATGGTTAGTTTTAGCATTTTAATAGGCTTATGGTTTTTAGGTGGTCTGTTGCGTGAGTGCGGGAGGATGCAGCTAATAGGGCCAGTCCTGCTCCTGCCTCACATGCGGACATGGTCAAGAGGGTAATTGGAAGGGTGGCAGTGGTTGACAGGTGTTGGGTTAAGGAGATAGCACTAAGTCCAATAAATAGGCTTAAAAGCAGGCCCTCGATGCATAGAAGGGCAGATACAAGATGTTTACGGTGGAGTGCTAGTCCTATAAGGCTTAGGGTAAAGATGGCTAGTATCA
>NW_026612522.1:0-17446 GCF_029931775.1 Euleptes europaea | reverse complement strand
TACGCCATCCTACGTTCCATCCCAAACAAACTTGGAGGAGTACTTGCCCTAATAATATCCATTATAATCCTACTGCTAATCCCACTTACACACAACTCAAAACAACGAACAAGCACATTCCGACCACTATCACAACTAACATTTTGAACCATAATCGCCACTATCGCTATCCTAACCTGAATCGGAGGACAACCAGTCGAAGACCCATTTATCATAATCGGACAACTAGCTTCCGTCCTATACTTCACAACAATCCTACTATTAAGCCCCACAATCAATAAACTAGAGAATAAACTAATAAACTGATAACCCCACCAGCCCTTGTAGCTTAAACCACACTTAAAGCACTGACCTTGTAAGTCAAAGATTGGAACGCATTACAACCCTGGGGCACTACTCACACCCCCACATACAAAAAAGACTCAACTCTTAACTCTAGTCCCCAAAACTAGTGTTTTCACTTAAACTATTTTCTGAGACCACCCCACCCAAATAGGCTTCACCCCCACACGGGGGTGGAGCCTATATGGCCACTTAACAACCTTATAAACTCCAAGGCCTCCGCCCGCAGTATATCAAAAAAAAGACTCAACTCTTAACTCTAGTCCCCAAAACTAGTGTTTTCACTTAAACTATTTTCTAAGACCACCCCACCCAAATAGGCTTCACCCCCACACGGGGGTGGAGCCTATATGGCCACTTAACAACCTTATAAACTCCAAGGCCTCCGCCCGCAGTATATCAAAAAAAAGACTCAACTCTTAACTCTAGTCCCCAAAACTAGTGTTTTCACTTAAACTATTTTCTAAGACCACCCCACCCAAATAGGCTTCACCCCCACACGGGGGTGGAGCCTATATGGCCACTTAACAACCTTATAAACTCCAAGGCCTCCGCCCGCAGTATATCAAAAAAAGACTCAACTCTTAACTCTAGTCCCCAAAACTAGTGTTTTCACTTAAACTATTTTCTGAGACCACCCCACCCAAATAGGCTTCACCCCCACACGGGGGTGGAGCCTATATGGCCACTTAACAACCTTATAAACTCCAAGGCCTCCGCCCGCAGTATATCAAAAAAAAGACTCAACTCTTAACTCTAGTCCCCAAAACTAGTGTTTTCACTTAAACTATTTTCTGAGACCACCCCACCCAAATAGGCTTCACCCCCACACGGGGGTGGAGCCTATATGGCCATTTAACAACCTTATAAACTCCAGGACCTCCATTAGTGTCTAGGGTTATGGGGGGTCCCCCTTTACATACTATGTATAATCAACATACATTTATTTGCCCCATGAATATTGTCCCAGTACATATTATTATTAATTTTACATAATACATACTATGTATAATCAACATACATCTATCTGCCCCATGAATATTGTCCCAGTACATCCTATCATTGATTTTACATAGTACATATCATCAAATAAGCGTGGATTAATAAATCCATGTATTTAAGACATATTGATTCTTTACCGGACATATCCCGAGAGATCATCAATCCTTGTATTCGCACACCAGGTGCCCAGTCTCGTAGTCCATGAAATGTAGACTAACACACAGTGCCCTTTCCAAGGCCTCTGGTTCTGTGAGGTCAAGTCCATTAATCGCTGACGTATCACTCGTGCCTTTTAAGAGGCCTTTGGTTGCTAGGATTAGTTACACGTCTCCTCATACTCATAGCATCCCTGTGCTGTCATGCGGCTGGTATTTTTATTTTTAGGGTGGTATATCACAACCTCATTTCCAGTGGCTGTCAACTAACAACTCTGCTGAACCTACGGTGCAAGATGGCCCACGATCCCACAAGCCCACCCAGGGGTAAATTATTCATGCTCGAAGGACATATAATTATTTACTAGACTAAAAACCAATGAATAAACACGACACCTATACCTATACCTATACCTATACCTACACCTACACCTACACCTACACCCATACCCACACCCATACCCATACCCATACCCACACCCATACCCATACCCATACCCATACCCATACCCACCCACACACACACACACACACACACACACACACACGCCCCCCATACACCCACATACACCCACACACACCCACGCCCCGAACACGCCCATACTCACACGGCTACCTCCGGCAAACCCCCCTTACCCCCCACTAAGAATTTTTCCCTGCAATTAAAGTGCTTCTCGCCAAACCCCTAAAACGAGATTTAATTGCAAAAATTTTTTCTTAGTTGCGATCCAAGACTTGCCATAATACCACAAGAACAAAAATCGCAGCTCCCCACACACAAAATAAAACCCCAAAATGTATATATATATATATATATATATATATATATATTACACACACTAAACCACACAACGGCAACTCCGTTACTGTAGCTTAAATAATACTAAAGCACGGCCCTGAAGTTGCCGTTATGGATCCTAGTAATTTCCCGGAAACACACCGTTTTGGTCCTAAACTTATTATTATTTTTAACTCGAATTACACATGCAAGCCTCCACACCCCTGTGCAAACCCCCACACAGTGCCTACCCACTAGGCCAGGAGCAGGTATCAGGCACACCACACTATTTAGCCCCAGACACCTAGCACCGCCACACCCACACGGGGCCCAGCAGTGATAAACATTAATGTATAAGCCATAAAGCTTGACTTAGCCACAGTTAAACCAGACGGGGCGGTAAATTTCGTGCCAGCCACCGCGGTTATACGAAAGCCCCAAAATAATAATACTCGGCGTAAAAAGTGACTAGACCCCTAAAACTTAATAAAAGAAGGCTGAGCTGCACCTACGTTGTAAAATACTAACCAATGCAAAAACAACTCCACCCCTCCCACAATTAATTAAGCCCCATCGACTCACGAAAGCCAAGGCCCAAACTAGGATTAGATACCCTATTATGCTTGGCCATAAACCAAACTTGCACCTTACACTAGCAACTCGCCAGAGAATTACAAGTGAAAAACTTAAAACTCTAAGGACTTGACGGTGCCCCAAACCAACCTAGAGGAGCTTGTCCTATAATCGATACTCCACGCCAAACCTTACCCCCTTTTGCCTTTACCCAGCCTATATACCGCCGTCGCAAACCTACCTTATGAAAGAACTGCCGTAAGTAAGATAGATAACATTTAACACGTCAGGTCAAGGTGTAGCATATAAGGGGGCAGAGATGAGCTACATTTTCTACACTAGAAAACACCACAAGTGACATGAAACCTTCACCAGAAGGTGGATTTAGCAGTAAAACAAGCAAGATAAGCCTGTTTGAAGCCTGCCATGGGACACGTACACACCGCCCGTCACCCTCCTCAAGAACTAATAAACCACACTTTATAAAAAACAAAACACCAACAGATGAGGCAAGTCGTAACAAGGTAAGTGTACTGGAAAGTGCACTTGGCCACTAAATCAAGAGGTAGCTTACACTTATATAAAGCATTCAACTTACAATTGAAAAACGTTTAAACAAAAACCCGCTTGAGCCCAAACTCCACAGCTCAACAAACAGTTCAAAACCTCAAGCCCCACTATAAACCAAACCATTTAACCCAGTACCAGTATATTTTTAGGCGATAGAAAACACCCACTTGACGCAATAGCATATAGTACCGCAAGGGAACAATGAAAGAACTATGAAAAACCCCAAGCACCAACAAAGCAAAGATCTGACCTTGTACCTTTTGCATCATGGTTTAATAAGCAAATACAGATAAAGCGCACTAAAACCTGCTCACCCGAACCCAGACGAGCTACCTAACAGCAACTTTTTGAGTACACCCGTCCCTGTGGCAAAAGGCTGGAGAGACTGCTAGGTAGAGGTGACACGCCTATCGAGCCTGGTGATAGCTGGTTGCTCAATAAAAGAATTCTAGTTCAACTATAGGACGCCTGAACCTAAATACAAGCATATTTACCACTGTCACTCCTATACTATATACAATAAGGGTACAGCCTTATTGTAATTGAAAACAACCAATCCTAGAGGAAAACACCAAATAAAACACACCAGTTGGCCTTAAAGCAGCCACCAAAAACTAAACGCGTCACAGCACACAATCTTAAAGATACTAAACAAACCAAGAACCCCTAGACCACTTAACTGAGCTACTCTACCACAATAGAGACACCACTGTTAAAATTAGTAATAAGAGCCCCGCTCTCTACATGCACCCCCATAAACTGGAAATAGATAAACTACCAGTAAATAACAGACCACAAATGGAAAAATTTAACACACTTTTTAACCATATAATATAACCCCCTGTTAACCCAACACAGGAGTGCAGCACAGACAGATTAAACGCCACAAAAGGAACTCAGCCACTTAGGGCCCCAACTGTTTACCAAAAACATAGCCTTTAGCCACACAAGTATTAAAGGTGCTGCCTGCCCAGTGATCTTTTAAACGGCCGCGGTATTCTAACCGTGCAAAGGTAGCGTAATCACTTGTCACTTAAATAATGACTAGTATGAACGGCTAAATGAGGGCCCAACTGTCTCCTAAAGCAGATCAATGAACTTGATCCCCTAGTTAAAAAGCTAGGATGTAAACATAAGACGAAAAGACCCTGTGGAGCTTAAAACAAAAACTAATAACCACGGGGCCTCTACCCCCCCCCCTTAGCCTTGTTTTTAGTTGGGGCGACTTCGGAAATAAACAAAACTTCCAAGACCACAGACCAAAAATCTATCAAAGACCCACAAGCCAATGAGACCACCATAAAATTGACCCTGTAACACAGATCAACGAACCAAGTTACCCCAGGGATAACAGCGCCATCCTCTTTTAGAGCCCCTATCGCCAAGAGGGTTTACGACCTCGATGTTGGATCAGGACATCCTGGTGGTGCAGCCACTACCAAGGGTTCGTTTGTTCAACGATTAACTAGTCCTACGTGATCTGAGTTCAGACCGGAGAAATCCAGGTCGGTTTCTATCTATGTTTTTCTCCCTTCAGTACGAAAGGACCCAGGGAGAAGCACCAATAGGACCCCCACGTGCTAATACCAAGCTCTTACCCACACTAAAGAGCCCATTTATCAAAACCAGCGGCCTAAGACCAGGGCCACGCTTTAGGGTGGCAGAGCCAGGTAATTATGCAAAAGGCCTAAGCCCTTACAACAGAAGCTCAAATCTTCTCCCTAATAATTAAAACCACAATAACCCTAGTAGTTAACCCACTAACACTCATCATCCCAATCCTACTAGCAGTTGCCTTCCTAACCCTATTAGAACGAAAAACCCTAGGCTACATACAACTACGCAAGGGCCCAAACATTGTAGGGCCCTACGGCCTACTACAACCAATTGCAGACGGACTAAAACTTTTCACCAAAGAACCCATCCGACCAACGGCATCAACACCAACACTATTTTTAGCCATACCAATACTAGCACTACTACTGTCACTAACAATTTGAGCCCCCATTCCAATACCAAACCCCATCATGGACGCTAATTTAGGCCTATTAATACTACTGGCTATCTCAAGCCTTGCTGTATACTCAATTCTATGATCTGGGTGAGCAACAAACTCAAAATACGCCCTCGTTGGCGCCCTACGGGCAGTCGCACAAACTATCTCTTATGAGGTAACAATAGGAATCATTGTACTATCAACCATAATATTCACGGGGGGATTTTCAATACAAACCCTGCTAACAACACAAAAAAACACGTGATTAGCAACATGTGTATGACCACTAATAATAATATGATACATCTCAACAATTGCAGAAACAAACCGGGCCCCATTCGACCTAACCGAAGGCGAGTCAGAGCTTGTCTCAGGATTTAATGTTGAATACGCAGCCGGCCCATTCGCACTATTCTTCCTAGCAGAATACGCAAACATCTTAATAATAAACACCCTCTCATGTATCCTATTCCTAGGCCCAAACTGCCCCAACACCCCAGAACTATTTTCAATAAATATTATGATTAAAACCTGCATGTTAACACTGGGCTTCCTGTGAATCCGCGCATCATATCCACGATTTCGATATGACCAACTAATGCACCTACTTTGAAAAAACTTCCTACCACTAACCCTAGCCCTTTGCGTCTGATACATTGCCACACCCATTTCAATATCAGGCACCCCCCCACTAACATAACCCAAACTTTGGCAGTGTGCCCGAAACATTAAGGACTACTTTGATAGAGTATGATATGGAGACTCGCCCCTCCCACTTCCTTAGAAAGACAGGCTACGAACCTGCACTACGAAGCCCAAAACTTCGTGTACTTCCAATTATACTACCTACTAGTAAAGTCAGCTAATAAAGCTTTCGGGCCCATACCCCGACAATGTTGGTACACAACCCTTCCTATACTAATAAGCCCAATAACACAAACAATCCTAATCTCAAGCCTAGCGACAGGCACCATCATCACCACATCAAGCCACCACTGACTACTTGCATGACTTGGACTAGAAATCAATACACTAGCCATACTACCACACATTACTAAACAACACCACCCACGAGCAACAGAAGCCGCCACAAAATATTTCCTAACACAAGCTGCAGCCGCTGCCCTAATCCTCCTGGCCAGCCTGATCAACACCTGACAGACCGGACAATGAACAATTATACAGCCAACGCACAACTCAACTGCACTAATTTTAACAGTAGCCATCGCAATAAAACTAGGCTTGGCACCAACACACTTCTGATACCCAGAGGTCCTGCAGGGGTCTACAATAATAACCGCCCTAATCATATCAACATGACAAAAACTTGCCCCCCTAGCCCTACTTTATATAATACACAACCACCTATCACTAAACCTGGTCCTAGTGCTGGGACTCCTATCCACAATAATTGGGGGGTGGTCAGGCCTAAATCAGACACAACTCCGAAAAATCATGGCCTTCTCCTCAATCGCCCATATGGGATGATTAACAATTGCCCTAACTATGGGCCACAGCCTTACAACACTAACCATAATTATCTATTTAGCCGCAACCACAGCAATATTTACCTCTATATTAACAGCATCAACAAAAAACATCACAGACCTTACTACCACCTGGTCTAACTCCTCTACACTTTTAACCATAATAATACTAACACTAATATCACTAGGGGGCCTTCCCCCCCTAACAGGGTTCATGCCAAAACTGCTAATTATCAAAGAACTAACACTACACCAGCTAACCCCACTAGCCACAACATTAGCCCTAATAAGCCTACCAAGCCTATTCTTTTATACCCGCCTAGCCTATTTCACTACACTAACAAACCCGCCCACCACAACCACAACAAAAAACACATGACGATTCAAAAACAACCACACACACCTAATAACCACGGCAACTACTACAACAGCCCTCCTTCTACCAATCACACCACTACTATACAACATATAAACCCCGCCCCACCCCCAGGGACTTAGGTTAACTATTTAAACCAGGGGCCTTCAAAGCCCCAAACAAGAAACACATCTTATTCCCTGAAGGCCTGTAAAACACTAATATACATCTCCTGAATGCAACTCAGACACTTTAATTAAGCTAAGACCTCCCTAGACCGACGGGCTTTGATCCCATAAAACTTTAGTTAACAACTAAACACCCTATCCAGCGGGCTTCAATCTACCTTCTCCCGTTATAGAAAAACGGGAGAAGCCCCGGCACCTTTTTGGGTGCGTCTCCAAACTTGCATTTTGTTGCGTTCTACGCTACGGAGCTTGGTACGAAAAGGACTCAAACCTCTGTCTGTGAGACTACAGCTCACCGCCTTGCCCTCGGCCATCCTACCTGTGACCATCAATCGTTGATTTTTTTCGACAAACCACAAAGACATCGGCACCCTGTATCTACTTTTTGGCGCCTGGGCCGGAATAGCCGGCACTGGCCTAAGCTTGCTAATTCGAGCTGAGCTTAGCCAGCCTGGAACCCTTCTTGGGGACGACCAAATCTATAATGTGGTTGTAACCGCCCATGCTTTTGTAATAATCTTCTTCATGGTAATACCCGTAATGATCGGGGGCTTCGGAAACTGGCTGGTTCCACTAATAATTGGGGCCCCAGACATGGCTTTTCCACGAATAAACAACATAAGCTTTTGACTCCTGCCCCCCTCACTACTCCTTTTACTGGCCTCTTCCGGAGTTGAAGCCGGGGCAGGAACTGGCTGAACCGTCTACCCACCACTAGCTGCCAACCTGGCCCATGCAGGAGCATCCGTAGACCTGACAATTTTTTCCCTGCACCTAGCAGGGGTTTCTTCCATCCTGGGGGCTATTAACTTTATTACCACCTGCATTAATATAAAAGCCCCAGCAATAACTCAATACAACACCCCCCTCTTCGTATGATCTGTACTTATCACCGCAGTACTTCTTCTACTGTCTCTGCCAGTACTAGCTGCCGGCATCACAATACTATTAACAGACCGAAACCTAAACACCACCTTCTTTGACCCGGCAGGCGGAGGAGACCCCGTGCTATACCAACACCTGTTCTGATTTTTTGGGCACCCAGAAGTTTACATCTTAATTTTACCCGGATTTGGTATGATCTCCCACATCGTAGCATACTACGCTGGTAAAAAAGAGCCCTTTGGCTACATGGGCATGGTGTGGGCCATGGTCTCTATCGGATTCCTTGGTTTTATCGTCTGAGCCCACCATATATTCACAGTTGGCATGGATGTAGACACCCGCGCATACTTTACCTCTGCCACAATAATTATTGCAATCCCAACTGGGGTAAAAGTATTCAGCTGGTTAGCAACCCTTCATGGCGGACTAATCAAATGAGACGCAGCCTTGCTGTGGGCTCTTGGCTTTATCTTCCTGTTTACCGTGGGCGGACTAACCGGGATCGTCTTAGCAAACTCATCCCTGGATATTGTATTACATGACACATACTACGTAGTCGCACACTTCCACTACGTCTTATCTATAGGAGCAGTATTTGCAATTATAGGCGGATTCGTACACTGATTTCCACTATTTACTGGCTTCTCATTACATAGCACTTTAACAAAAGCCCAATTCGGGGTTATATTTATTGGCGTAAACATAACATTCTTCCCCCAACACTTTTTAGGTCTTGCTGGAATGCCACGACGGTACTCAGACTACCCAGACGCCTACACACTATGGAACACTGTCTCATCAATTGGATCACTAACATCACTTGTTGCCGTCATCATAATAATATATATTATCTGAGAGGCATTTTCTGCCAAACGGACCCCAAATAACACAGAACTAACACACGTCAACCTAGAGTGACTCCACGGCTGCCCGCCCCCATACCACACGTATGAAGAACCAGCCTTTGTCCAATCTTAACCTGCCAAGAGACGAGGGACTCGAACCCCCACCTTTTAGTTTCAAGCTAAACGTACGCCCACTGCGTACCCCTCTCTTATCAAACACGAGCCTCTAGTAAATTATTACATAGCACTGTCAGGGCTAAATTACAGTCTAACCCCTGTGAGACTCAATGGCACAACCTGCCCAACTAGGATTCCAAGACGCAGCATCCCCCATCATAGAAGAGCTCCTCCACTTCCACGACCACGCACTTATAATCGTATTCCTTATCAGCGCCTTCGTCCTATATATTATCTCTCTTATAATAACAACCACACTAACGCACACTAACACAATAGATGCCCAAGCAGTTGAAATAATCTGAACAGTCCTGCCGTCTATCATTCTAATCATAATTGCACTGCCGTCCTTACGAATCCTGTACCTAATAGATGAGATTAACAACCCACACCTAACAATTAAGGCCCTTGGACACCAATGATATTGAAGCTACGAATACACAGACTATGAAAACCTAACATTTGACTCCTATATGACCCCAACAACAGACCTGTGATCAGGGGCCATTCGACTACTAGAGACAGACCACCGAATAGTTGTACCCGTAGAGTCCCCGATCCGCATGTTAATTTCAGCCGAAGACGTCCTTCACTCTTGAGCCGTCCCCTCACTAGGCATTAAAACCGATGCAATCCCTGGGCGACTAAACCAGACAACATTTACTACAGCTTCCCCAGGCCTATTTTACGGCCAGTGCTCAGAAATCTGCGGGTCAAACCACAGCTTTATGCCCATTGTAGTAGAAGCCACCACCCTAGACAACTTCGAATTATGGTCTAACATGATACTTCAATCTTTAAGAAGCTTTACATAATAGCATTGGCCTTTTAAGCCAAAGATTGGAACAATAACCACTTAAAGACGTGCCCCAACTAAACCCCGCTCCGTGACTTATAATTATGTTAACCGTATGGTTTATCACCCTCCTTATAATAAAACCAAAGCTGTTAAAACACCAGATAGCCAACCAACCAACTACAAAACCCCTAAGCACCCAGCCCCCATGCTGATCCTGATTATGATGTTAAACCTATTCGACCAATTCGCAACCCCACAGATAATAGGAGTCCCATTAATCCTGCTTGCCCTACTGGCCCCAACAACACTATTTCACTCACAAACACATCTAATACCAAGCCGCACATGGGCACTAAAACTATGACTAATAAAAACCGCCACAAAACAACTAATATCCCCAATCAGTAAGACAGGACACCCCTGAGCACTGCTTCTATTAACAATTTTGTTATACCTATTAACAATCAACCTGCTAGGGCTATTACCATACACATTTACCCCCACCACACAACTATCCATAAACATAAGCCTGGCCCTACCAATATGACTATTTACAGTACTTGTTGGGCTTTGAAACCAGCCCACCGCCTCCATCGGACACCTACTACCCATGGGCACACCCACCCCGCTAGTTCCAATTTTAGTAATTATCGAAACAGCTAGCCTATTAATTCGACCCCTAGCCCTGGGGGTGCGTCTTACTGCAAACCTAACTGCAGGACACCTGTTAATCCAACTTATCTCAACAGCCACACTTGTATTAATGCCATTAATACCATCAGTATCAGTGCTAACCTCAGTCACCCTCCTATTGTTAACCGCCCTAGAAGTCGCTGTTGCAATGATCCAAGCATATGTATTCGTACTATTATTAAGTCTCTACCTACAAGAAAACGTTTAATGACCCACCAAGCCCACAGCTTCCACATAGTAGACCAAAGCCCATGGCCCCTAACAGGGGCCATTGCAGCCTTATTAATAACCTCTGGGCTCGCAATATGGTTCCACTTTGGCTCAAATACATTAATAACCATCGGCCTTACCACTATACTATTAACAATACTGCAATGATGACGAGATGTTGTTCGGGAAGGAACCTACCAAGGCCACCACACCCACCAAGTTCAACAGGGACTTCGTTATGGCATAATTTTATTCATTGCCTCAGAGGTTTTCTTTTTCATCGGGTTCTTTTGAGCATTCTATCACTCAAGCCTTGCACCTACACCAGAGCTTGGAGGTTGTTGACCCCCAAGCGGAATTACTCCCCTAAACCCGTTTGAAGTTCCCCTACTTAATACCGCAGTACTACTGGCATCAGGTGTTACAGTAACCTGAGCCCACCATTCAATCATAGGAGGAGAACGAAAAGAGGCCATACAGGCCCTAGTGCTTACAATCATACTGGGGGCCTACTTTACACTACTACAGGCTATAGAATATCTGGAGGCCTCTTTCACAGTAGCAGACGGAGCCTATGGCACCACCTTTTTTGTGGCCACTGGCTTCCACGGACTACATGTAATCATTGGGACTAGCTTCCTAGTAGTCTGCCTGCTACGCCAAATAAAATTCCACTTCACCACTGACCACCACTTTGGATTCGAAGCGGCCGCATGATACTGACACTTTGTAGACGTTGTTTGACTCTTCCTTTACATCTCAATCTATTGATGAGGTTCATAACTTCCTTAGTATTTAAAAGTACAGGTGACTTCCACTCACAAAGCCTTAGCTCATAATTAACCCTAAGAGGAAGTAATAAACATTATAATAGTAACTCTAATATCCACCGCACTAACCGCCGCCCTAATCATCATTAGCTTTTGACTACCACAAGCCACCCCTGACACAGAAAAATTGTCCCCATACGAATGCGGCTTTGACCCAGTCGGTTCAGCACGACTACCTTTCTCATTGCGATTTTTTCTAGTCGCTATCTTATTCCTACTTTTTGACCTAGAAATCGCCCTACTCCTACCAACCCCGTGAGCTATTAACTTACCCTCCCCCAATTCAACCCTTATATGAACTACAACAATTATCACCCTACTAGCCCTGGGCCTAGTCTATGAGTGATCCCAAGGAGGACTAGAATGAGCAGAATATAGAGGCTAATCTAAAGCAAGATCACTAATTTCGACTTAGTACATCCCAAAATAATGGGGCCACTAACTATGCTACCTCAACACCTACTGATACTAGCCATCTTTACCCTAAGCCTTATAGGACTAGCACTCCACCGTAAACATCTTGTATCTGCCCTTCTATGCATCGAGGGCCTGCTTTTAAGCCTATTTATTGGACTTAGTGCTATCTCCTTAACCCAACACCTGTCAACCACTGCCACCCTTCCAATTACCCTCTTGACCATGTCCGCATGTGAGGCAGGAGCAGGACTGGCCCTATTAGCTGCATCCTCCCGCACTCACGCAACAGACCACCTAAAAACCATAAGCCTATTAAAATGCTAAAACTAACCATAGCAACAGTAATACTAGTCCCAACCGCCCTTTTAGCCCCAACTAAATACACCTTCCACATTTATACGGCCCTATCTATAACAACAACACTCCTATTAATAGGACAATTAAACGCCCCCACACTAACAAAAATCTGACATGTCAACACATGGATAACACTCGACCAATTCTCAACCCCCCTGACTATTCTTTCATCCTGATTGCTCCCACTTATAGTAGTAGCAAGCCAAAGCCACATGGCCAAAGAGCCTCAGTCCCGACAACGCCTGTTCTTATCAACCTGTGCTCTGCTACAAACCACCCTAATTCTAACATTCGCCTCAAACAACTTAATACTATTCTACCTGTTATTTGAAGCAACACTAATCCCAACACTAATCCTTATCACGCGTTGGGGCAGCCAAACAGAGCGACTCGCCGCAGGCACTTATTTCCTGTTCTATACACTATCCGGCTCACTCCCACTATTAGTAATAATTTTATATTCATACACCCACAACTACCACACAACACCACTAATAATGTCAATAAAGCACCCAGAAATACTAATAACATGAACCAACTCACTAGTATGACTATCATGTCTTCTAGCATTTATAGTAAAAATACCCCTATACTCCATGCACTTATGACTACCAAAAGCACACGTTGAGGCCCCAATCGCTGGATCAATAATCCTGGCCGCCGTACTTCTTAAACTGGGAGGATACGGCATCATCCGAATCACCCCAATCCTAAACCCAACAACACAAACTATGTGCTACCCCCTCATTATTCTAGCCCTCTGGGGAATAATTATAACCAGCCTCATTTGCCTACGTCAAACAGACTTAAAATCCATCATTGCCTACTCCTCAGTAAGCCACATAGGCCTTGTAACTGCAGGAGCCCTAATTCAGACCCCATGAAGTATCTCAGGAACAATAATTCTAATGGTCGCCCACGGATTAGCCTCTTCTATACTATTTTGCCTAGCCAACACAAACTATGAACGAACCCACACTCGAACTTTATTAATAACACGGGGCCTTCAACTCACCCTCCCACTTATAGCCACATGATGACTTATGGCAAACTTAGCCAACATGGCCCTACCCCCTACAATCAACCTGATGGGGGAATTAATAATCATTACTTCTGCTATAAACTGAGCCACCATAACAATCATCTTAACAGGCCTAACGACGCTATTAACCGCCCTATACTCCCTATATGTCTTCATTATAACGCAACGAAACAAAACACCAACAAATACCTCCCACCCACCCTCAAACACCCGAGAACACCTATTAATAGCCCTTCACCTCATCCCTATGGCACTATTAATTATAAACCCAAAACTAATCCTGTAGCACCCAGAAGTAGGCATAGTTTGATCAAAACACTAAGCTGTGGACTTAACAACAGGGGCACCCCGCCCCTTGCATACCGAGAGGGACGACACAAATTGGAACTGCTAATTCAAATTACCGAAGTTAAATTCTCCGGACCACTCCACATTATAACCCAAGACTTTCAAAGGATATTAGACCTTCCTTTAATCTTAGGCATTAACACTACTTGGTGCAACTCCAAGTGAAAGTACATGACCTCCATACTATTCTACTCAACCATAATTTCAACCCTGCTAGTCCTTATTGCCCCTATTATTACCTCTATGTTTATTACACAAGCCTCGGGCTACTTCACACAAACTACTAAACTTGCCTGCCTGACAAGCCTAATTCCAACCAATATTTTTATCAACTACGGAATACAAACAACTATAACCAACGCTACCTGACTACAAACGTCCTTCAACATTAATATCAGCTTCCTATTTGATATTTACTCTACCACGTTTATAACAACAGCCCTATTTATCACCTGGGCCATCCTGGAGTTCTCAGATTGATATATAAAACTAGACCCGAACAAAAACAAATTTATAAAATACTTAATACTATTCCTCCTAGCCATAATAACCATAACAACAGCAAACAGCCTATTACAACTATTTGTTGGCTGGGAAGGGGTAGGCATCATATCCTTCTTACTAATCGGGTGGTGGCACGGGCGCACCAATGCAAACACATCCGCCCTACAAGCTGTTATATACAACCGAATCGGAGACATTGGACTAATCCTGTCTTTAGCTTGATTCGCAATACACTACAACACATGGGACGTACAACAAACATTCTCACATACGACCCCCCCCACCCTGCCACTACTAGGCCTAGTCTTAGCAGCCATGGGAAAATCCGCCCAATTTGGGCTACACCCATGGCTGCCAGCAGCCATAGAAGGCCCAACCCCAGTATCAGCACTACTTCACTCTAGCACAATAGTCGTTGCCGGAATTTTTCTACTGGCCCGGCTATTCCCAATAATACAAAACAGCCAGGCCACAACTACCCTCTGCCTATGCCTAGGAGCAATAACTACAACCTTTGCAGCACTCTGTGCCCTCACACAAAACGATATCAAAAAGATCATTGCCTTCTCCACCTCAAGCCAGCTCGGCCTAATAATACTAACACTAGGACTAAACCAGCCACAGTTAACATACCTACACATCACCACACACGCCTTTTTCAAGGCCATACTATTCCTATGCGCAGGTTCAGTAATTCATAATCTCGGGGACGAACAAGACATCCGAAAAATAGGAAGCACCCAAAAAACAATACCGCTAACCACAACCTGTATAACTATCGGCAACCTAGCCCTAACAGGGGCCCCCTTCCTAGCTGGATTTTACACTAAAGACGTAATCATTGAAACAATAAACACATCACACTTAAACGCCTGAGCCCTATCAACCACTATTATTGCTACCGCCCTTACAGCCGCCTACAGCCTACGCCTAACCTTTTATGTCCAAACAAATAAGCCTCGATACAACACAACTACAACCCCAGCAGAAACAAACCCAAGCCAGACTCGACCCCTAGTACGACTCGCCATAGGAAGTATTATATCTGGCCTATTTGTGGCCACAACAATACTACCAACCCCACCCCAAACAATAACAATGGGCCCAATTACAAAACTAGCCGCCACAATTATCACGCTAGTAGGCCTGCTATGTGCTATAGATATCACCATACAAACATCCAACCTATTAAAACCAAAACAAAGTACACCAAGTACATCCTCAACACAACTGGGGTTCTTTAACACCCTTGCACACCGAGCCCAACCAAAATACAACATACAATTCGGACAAAACACCGCTATGCACTTAAATGACCTTATCTGATATGAGGCCATCGCCCCAAAAACAGCCATATTAATTAACACCGCCCTAGCTAAAAAACTGTCCAAATCACACACCGGACACATCAAAACATACCTAGTCATACTTATTGCCACTCTAGCCGCCGCAATTACCACATACTACTAAACCGCACGTAGCCCCCCAAAACTCGACCCTCGAGTTAACTCAAGGACAACAAACAGGGCCACCATTAAACTCCCCCCACACAACAATAATAACGGCCCGCCCAAAGAATATATCAATGCAACACCACTAAAATCAGTCCGAGTACCCTCAAAACCAAAATCGTCCCCACCAGACGCCCCACACCCATCAATAGACAACCCTCCAAAGTACCAAACTAAAAACAAAACTAATATAAAATACCCAAACACATAATACAAAACAGAGTAATCCAACCACACCTCAGGATATTGGTCTGCTGAAAGTGCCACAGAATAAGCAAAGACTACCAATATCCCACCTAAATAAATTAAAAATAACACCAATGCAATAAAGGACCCACCAAAAATAACTAACACCACACTACCACCCAACGCAGACACTACAAGTCCCATCGCCCCAAAAACAGGAGAAGGATTTGACGCTACACCAATAAACCCCAACACCATACACAACACAGTAAAAAAAACAAAGTACGACATAATTTTCATTTGGCCATGCCAAAACCTGTGATACGAAAAACCACCGTTGTTATTCAACTATAAAAACCAATAATGACCCCAATCCGAAAAACACACCCAATAATCAAAATAATAAACAACTCATTTATTGACCTCCCCACACCATCAAACATCTCCGCTTGATGAAACTTTGGGTCCTTGTTAGGGCTGTGCCTACTAATCCAAATCTCCACCGGCCTATTCTTGGCCATGCACTACACCGCAGACACCTCCACAGCATTCTCATCAATCGCCCACATCTGTCGTGACGTACAACACGGCTGACTAATCCGAAACATCCACGCCAACGGCGCCTCCATATTTTTTATCTGCCTTTATATACACATCGGGCGAGGCCTATACTACGGCTCATACTTATACAAAGAGACCTGAAACATCGGCGTGGCCCTACTATTCCTAGTAATAGCAACCGCGTTCGTGGGCTATGTCCTGCCATGGGGACAGATATCATTCTGAGGGGCTACCGTAATCACAAACCTACTATCAGCAGTTCCATATATAGGAAACACCCTAGTAGAGTGAATTTGAGGCGGGTTCGCCGTAGATAACGCAACACTAACACGATTTTTCACTTTCCACTTCCTACTGCCATTCATCATCTCAGCCACTGCAATCCTACACATACTATTCCTACACGAAACGGGATCAAACAACCCAACAGGGGTAAACTCAAACTCAGATAAAATTCCGTTCCACCCATACTTTTCAACTAAAGACCTGCTAGGGGCAGCCCTTATAATAATAACACTACTGTACCTATCCCTTTTCTCCCCACAACTGCTTGGGGACCCAGAAAACTTTACCCCAGCAAACCCCCTAATAACCCCACCACACATCAAACCAGAATGGTACTTCCTATTCGCCTA
>NW_026612521.1:0-17446 GCF_029931775.1 Euleptes europaea | reverse complement strand
TGATCCCAAGGAGGACTAGAATGAGCAGAATATAGAGGCTAATCTAAAGCAAGATCACTAATTTCGACTTAGTACATCCCAAAATAATGGGGCCACTAACTATGCTACCTCAACACCTACTGATACTAGCCATCTTTACCCTAAGCCTTATAGGACTAGCACTCCACCGTAAACATCTTGTATCTGCCCTTCTATGCATCGAGGGCCTGCTTTTAAGCCTATTTATTGGACTTAGTGCTATCTCCTTAACCCAACACCTGTCAACCACTGCCACCCTTCCAATTACCCTCTTGACCATGTCCGCATGTGAGGCAGGAGCAGGACTGGCCCTATTAGCTGCATCCTCCCGCACTCACGCAACAGACCACCTAAAAACCATAAGCCTATTAAAATGCTAAAACTAACCATAGCAACAGTAATACTAGTCCCAACCGCCCTTTTAGCCCCAACTAAATACACCTTCCACATTTATACGGCCCTATCTATAACAACAACACTCCTATTAATAGGACAATTAAACGCCCCCACACTAACAAAAATCTGACATGTCAACACATGGATAACACTCGACCAATTCTCAACCCCCCTGACTATTCTTTCATCCTGATTGCTCCCACTTATAGTAGTAGCAAGCCAAAGCCACATGGCCAAAGAGCCTCAGTCCCGACAACGCCTGTTCTTATCAACCTGTGCTCTGCTACAAACCACCCTAATTCTAACATTCGCCTCAAACAACTTAATACTATTCTACCTGTTATTTGAAGCAACACTAATCCCAACACTAATCCTTATCACGCGTTGGGGCAGCCAAACAGAGCGACTCGCCGCAGGCACTTATTTCCTGTTCTATACACTATCCGGCTCACTCCCACTATTAGTAATAATTTTATATTCATACACCCACAACTACCACACAACACCACTAATAATGTCAATAAAGCACCCAGAAATACTAATAACATGAACCAACTCACTAGTATGACTATCATGTCTTCTAGCATTTATAGTAAAAATACCCCTATACTCCATGCACTTATGACTACCAAAAGCACACGTTGAGGCCCCAATCGCTGGATCAATAATCCTGGCCGCCGTACTTCTTAAACTGGGAGGATACGGCATCATCCGAATCACCCCAATCCTAAACCCAACAACACAAACTATGTGCTACCCCCTCATTATTCTAGCCCTCTGGGGAATAATTATAACCAGCCTCATTTGCCTACGTCAAACAGACTTAAAATCCATCATTGCCTACTCCTCAGTAAGCCACATAGGCCTTGTAACTGCAGGAGCCCTAATTCAGACCCCATGAAGTATCTCAGGAACAATAATTCTAATGGTCGCCCACGGATTAGCCTCTTCTATACTATTTTGCCTAGCCAACACAAACTATGAACGAACCCACACTCGAACTTTATTAATAACACGGGGCCTTCAACTCACCCTCCCACTTATAGCCACATGATGACTTATGGCAAACTTAGCCAACATGGCCCTACCCCCTACAATCAACCTGATGGGGGAATTAATAATCATTACTTCTGCTATAAACTGAGCCACCATAACAATCATCTTAACAGGCCTAACGACGCTATTAACCGCCCTATACTCCCTATATGTCTTCATTATAACGCAACGAAACAAAACACCAACAAATACCTCCCACCCACCCTCAAACACCCGAGAACACCTATTAATAGCCCTTCACCTCATCCCTATGGCACTATTAATTATAAACCCAAAACTAATCCTGTAGCACCCAGAAGTAGGCATAGTTTGATCAAAACACTAAGCTGTGGACTTAACAACAGGGGCACCCCGCCCCTTGCATACCGAGAGGGACGACACAAATTGGAACTGCTAATTCAAATTACCGAAGTTAAATTCTCCGGACCACTCCACATTATAACCCAAGACTTTCAAAGGATATTAGACCTTCCTTTAATCTTAGGCATTAACACTACTTGGTGCAACTCCAAGTGAAAGTACATGACCTCCATACTATTCTACTCAACCATAATTTCAACCCTGCTAGTCCTTATTGCCCCTATTATTACCTCTATGTTTATTACACAAGCCTCGGGCTACTTCACACAAACTACTAAACTTGCCTGCCTGACAAGCCTAATTCCAACCAATATTTTTATCAACTACGGAATACAAACAACTATAACCAACGCTACCTGACTACAAACGTCCTTCAACATTAATATCAGCTTCCTATTTGATATTTACTCTACCACGTTTATAACAACAGCCCTATTTATCACCTGGGCCATCCTGGAGTTCTCAGATTGATATATAAAACTAGACCCGAACAAAAACAAATTTATAAAATACTTAATACTATTCCTCCTAGCCATAATAACCATAACAACAGCAAACAGCCTATTACAACTATTTGTTGGCTGGGAAGGGGTAGGCATCATATCCTTCTTACTAATCGGGTGGTGGCACGGGCGCACCAATGCAAACACATCCGCCCTACAAGCTGTTATATACAACCGAATCGGAGACATTGGACTAATCCTGTCTTTAGCTTGATTCGCAATACACTACAACACATGGGACGTACAACAAACATTCTCACATACGACCCCCCCCACCCTGCCACTACTAGGCCTAGTCTTAGCAGCCATGGGAAAATCCGCCCAATTTGGGCTACACCCATGGCTGCCAGCAGCCATAGAAGGCCCAACCCCAGTATCAGCACTACTTCACTCTAGCACAATAGTCGTTGCCGGAATTTTTCTACTGGCCCGGCTATTCCCAATAATACAAAACAGCCAGGCCACAACTACCCTCTGCCTATGCCTAGGAGCAATAACTACAACCTTTGCAGCACTCTGTGCCCTCACACAAAACGATATCAAAAAGATCATTGCCTTCTCCACCTCAAGCCAGCTCGGCCTAATAATACTAACACTAGGACTAAACCAGCCACAGTTAACATACCTACACATCACCACACACGCCTTTTTCAAGGCCATACTATTCCTATGCGCAGGTTCAGTAATTCATAATCTCGGGGACGAACAAGACATCCGAAAAATAGGAAGCACCCAAAAAACAATACCGCTAACCACAACCTGTATAACTATCGGCAACCTAGCCCTAACAGGGGCCCCCTTCCTAGCTGGATTTTACACTAAAGACGTAATCATTGAAACAATAAACACATCACACTTAAACGCCTGAGCCCTATCAACCACTATTATTGCTACCGCCCTTACAGCCGCCTACAGCCTACGCCTAACCTTTTATGTCCAAACAAATAAGCCTCGATACAACACAACTACAACCCCAGCAGAAACAAACCCAAGCCAGACTCGACCCCTAGTACGACTCGCCATAGGAAGTATTATATCTGGCCTATTTGTGGCCACAACAATACTACCAACCCCACCCCAAACAATAACAATGGGCCCAATTACAAAACTAGCCGCCACAATTATCACGCTAGTAGGCCTGCTATGTGCTATAGATATCACCATACAAACATCCAACCTATTAAAACCAAAACAAAGTACACCAAGTACATCCTCAACACAACTGGGGTTCTTTAACACCCTTGCACACCGAGCCCAACCAAAATACAACATACAATTCGGACAAAACACCGCTATGCACTTAAATGACCTTATCTGATATGAGGCCATCGCCCCAAAAACAGCCATATTAATTAACACCGCCCTAGCTAAAAAACTGTCCAAATCACACACCGGACACATCAAAACATACCTAGTCATACTTATTGCCACTCTAGCCGCCGCAATTACCACATACTACTAAACCGCACGTAGCCCCCCAAAACTCGACCCTCGAGTTAACTCAAGGACAACAAACAGGGCCACCATTAAACTCCCCCCACACAACAATAATAACGGCCCGCCCAAAGAATATATCAATGCAACACCACTAAAATCAGTCCGAGTACCCTCAAAACCAAAATCGTCCCCACCAGACGCCCCACACCCATCAATAGACAACCCTCCAAAGTACCAAACTAAAAACAAAACTAATATAAAATACCCAAACACATAATACAAAACAGAGTAATCCAACCACACCTCAGGATATTGGTCTGCTGAAAGTGCCACAGAATAAGCAAAGACTACCAATATCCCACCTAAATAAATTAAAAATAACACCAATGCAATAAAGGACCCACCAAAAATAACTAACACCACACTACCACCCAACGCAGACACTACAAGTCCCATCGCCCCAAAAACAGGAGAAGGATTTGACGCTACACCAATAAACCCCAACACCATACACAACACAGTAAAAAAAACAAAGTACGACATAATTTTCATTTGGCCATGCCAAAACCTGTGATACGAAAAACCACCGTTGTTATTCAACTATAAAAACCAATAATGACCCCAATCCGAAAAACACACCCAATAATCAAAATAATAAACAACTCATTTATTGACCTCCCCACACCATCAAACATCTCCGCTTGATGAAACTTTGGGTCCTTGTTAGGGCTGTGCCTACTAATCCAAATCTCCACCGGCCTATTCTTGGCCATGCACTACACCGCAGACACCTCCACAGCATTCTCATCAATCGCCCACATCTGTCGTGACGTACAACACGGCTGACTAATCCGAAACATCCACGCCAACGGCGCCTCCATATTTTTTATCTGCCTTTATATACACATCGGGCGAGGCCTATACTACGGCTCATACTTATACAAAGAGACCTGAAACATCGGCGTGGCCCTACTATTCCTAGTAATAGCAACCGCGTTCGTGGGCTATGTCCTGCCATGGGGACAGATATCATTCTGAGGGGCTACCGTAATCACAAACCTACTATCAGCAGTTCCATATATAGGAAACACCCTAGTAGAGTGAATTTGAGGCGGGTTCGCCGTAGATAACGCAACACTAACACGATTTTTCACTTTCCACTTCCTACTGCCATTCATCATCTCAGCCACTGCAATCCTACACATACTATTCCTACACGAAACGGGATCAAACAACCCAACAGGGGTAAACTCAAACTCAGATAAAATTCCGTTCCACCCATACTTTTCAACTAAAGACCTGCTAGGGGCAGCCCTTATAATAATAACACTACTGTACCTATCCCTTTTCTCCCCACAACTGCTTGGGGACCCAGAAAACTTTACCCCAGCAAACCCCCTAATAACCCCACCACACATCAAACCAGAATGGTACTTCCTATTCGCCTACGCCATCCTACGTTCCATCCCAAACAAACTTGGAGGAGTACTTGCCCTAATAATATCCATTATAATCCTACTGCTAATCCCACTTACACACAACTCAAAACAACGAACAAGCACATTCCGACCACTATCACAACTAACATTTTGAACCATAATCGCCACTATCGCTATCCTAACCTGAATCGGAGGACAACCAGTCGAAGACCCATTTATCATAATCGGACAACTAGCTTCCGTCCTATACTTCACAACAATCCTACTATTAAGCCCCACAATCAATAAACTAGAGAATAAACTAAT
This sequence comes from Euleptes europaea, assembly GCF_029931775.1. Lineage (NCBI taxonomy): Eukaryota > Metazoa > Chordata > Lepidosauria > Squamata > Sphaerodactylidae > Euleptes > Euleptes europaea. Next base: position 11,931 of record NW_026612521.1, on the reverse strand, counting down.
AAACTGATAACCCCACCAGCCCTTGTAGCTTAAACCACACTTAAAGCACTGACCTTGTAAGTCAAAGATTGGAACGCATTACAACCCTGGGGCACTACTCACACCCCCACATACAAAAAAGACTCAACTCTTAACTCTAGTCCCCAAAACTAGTGTTTTCACTTAAACTATTTTCTGAGACCACCCCACCCAAATAGGCTTCACCCCCACACGGGGGTGGAGCCTATATGGCCACTTAACAACCTTATAAACTCCAAGGCCTCCGCCCGCAGTATATCAAAAAAAAGACTCAACTCTTAACTCTAGTCCCCAAAACTAGTGTTTTCACTTAAACTATTTTCTAAGACCACCCCACCCAAATAGGCTTCACCCCCACACGGGGGTGGAGCCTATATGGCCACTTAACAACCTTATAAACTCCAAGGCCTCCGCCCGCAGTATATCAAAAAAAAGACTCAACTCTTAACTCTAGTCCCCAAAACTAGTGTTTTCACTTAAACTATTTTCTAAGACCACCCCACCCAAATAGGCTTCACCCCCACACGGGGGTGGAGCCTATATGGCCACTTAACAACCTTATAAACTCCAAGGCCTCCGCCCGCAGTATATCAAAAAAAGACTCAACTCTTAACTCTAGTCCCCAAAACTAGTGTTTTCACTTAAACTATTTTCTGAGACCACCCCACCCAAATAGGCTTCACCCCCACACGGGGGTGGAGCCTATATGGCCACTTAACAACCTTATAAACTCCAAGGCCTCCGCCCGCAGTATATCAAAAAAAAGACTCAACTCTTAACTCTAGTCCCCAAAACTAGTGTTTTCACTTAAACTATTTTCTGAGACCACCCCACCCAAATAGGCTTCACCCCCACACGGGGGTGGAGCCTATATGGCCATTTAACAACCTTATAAACTCCAGGACCTCCATTAGTGTCTAGGGTTATGGGGGGTCCCCCTTTACATACTATGTATAATCAACATACATTTATTTGCCCCATGAATATTGTCCCAGTACATATTATTATTAATTTTACATAATACATACTATGTATAATCAACATACATCTATCTGCCCCATGAATATTGTCCCAGTACATCCTATCATTGATTTTACATAGTACATATCATCAAATAAGCGTGGATTAATAAATCCATGTATTTAAGACATATTGATTCTTTACCGGACATATCCCGAGAGATCATCAATCCTTGTATTCGCACACCAGGTGCCCAGTCTCGTAGTCCATGAAATGTAGACTAACACACAGTGCCCTTTCCAAGGCCTCTGGTTCTGTGAGGTCAAGTCCATTAATCGCTGACGTATCACTCGTGCCTTTTAAGAGGCCTTTGGTTGCTAGGATTAGTTACACGTCTCCTCATACTCATAGCATCCCTGTGCTGTCATGCGGCTGGTATTTTTATTTTTAGGGTGGTATATCACAACCTCATTTCCAGTGGCTGTCAACTAACAACTCTGCTGAACCTACGGTGCAAGATGGCCCACGATCCCACAAGCCCACCCAGGGGTAAATTATTCATGCTCGAAGGACATATAATTATTTACTAGACTAAAAACCAATGAATAAACACGACACCTATACCTATACCTATACCTATACCTACACCTACACCTACACCTACACCCATACCCACACCCATACCCATACCCATACCCACCATACCCATACCCATACCCATACCCATACCCACACACACACACACACACACACACACACACACACACGCCCCCCATACACCCACATACACCCACACACACCCACGCCCCGAACACGCCCATACTCACACGGCTACCTCCGGCAAACCCCCCTTACCCCCCACTAAGAATTTTTCCCTGCAATTAAAGTGCTTCTCGCCAAACCCCTAAAACGAGATTTAATTGCAAAAATTTTTTCTTAGTTGCGATCCAAGACTTGCCATAATACCACAAGAACAAAAATCGCAGCTCCCCACACACAAAATAAAACCCCAAAATGTATATATATATATATATATATATATATATATATTACACACACTAAACCACACAACGGCAACTCCGTTACTGTAGCTTAAATAATACTAAAGCACGGCCCTGAAGTTGCCGTTATGGATCCTAGTAATTTCCCGGAAACACACCGTTTTGGTCCTAAACTTATTATTATTTTTAACTCGAATTACACATGCAAGCCTCCACACCCCTGTGCAAACCCCCACACAGTGCCTACCCACTAGGCCAGGAGCAGGTATCAGGCACACCACACTATTTAGCCCCAGACACCTAGCACCGCCACACCCACACGGGGCCCAGCAGTGATAAACATTAATGTATAAGCCATAAAGCTTGACTTAGCCACAGTTAAACCAGACGGGGCGGTAAATTTCGTGCCAGCCACCGCGGTTATACGAAAGCCCCAAAATAATAATACTCGGCGTAAAAAGTGACTAGACCCCTAAAACTTAATAAAAGAAGGCTGAGCTGCACCTACGTTGTAAAATACTAACCAATGCAAAAACAACTCCACCCCTCCCACAATTAATTAAGCCCCATCGACTCACGAAAGCCAAGGCCCAAACTAGGATTAGATACCCTATTATGCTTGGCCATAAACCAAACTTGCACCTTACACTAGCAACTCGCCAGAGAATTACAAGTGAAAAACTTAAAACTCTAAGGACTTGACGGTGCCCCAAACCAACCTAGAGGAGCTTGTCCTATAATCGATACTCCACGCCAAACCTTACCCCCTTTTGCCTTTACCCAGCCTATATACCGCCGTCGCAAACCTACCTTATGAAAGAACTGCCGTAAGTAAGATAGATAACATTTAACACGTCAGGTCAAGGTGTAGCATATAAGGGGGCAGAGATGAGCTACATTTTCTACACTAGAAAACACCACAAGTGACATGAAACCTTCACCAGAAGGTGGATTTAGCAGTAAAACAAGCAAGATAAGCCTGTTTGAAGCCTGCCATGGGACACGTACACACCGCCCGTCACCCTCCTCAAGAACTAATAAACCACACTTTATAAAAAACAAAACACCAACAGATGAGGCAAGTCGTAACAAGGTAAGTGTACTGGAAAGTGCACTTGGCCACTAAATCAAGAGGTAGCTTACACTTATATAAAGCATTCAACTTACAATTGAAAAACGTTTAAACAAAAACCCGCTTGAGCCCAAACTCCACAGCTCAACAAACAGTTCAAAACCTCAAGCCCCACTATAAACCAAACCATTTAACCCAGTACCAGTATATTTTTAGGCGATAGAAAACACCCACTTGACGCAATAGCATATAGTACCGCAAGGGAACAATGAAAGAACTATGAAAAACCCCAAGCACCAACAAAGCAAAGATCTGACCTTGTACCTTTTGCATCATGGTTTAATAAGCAAATACAGATAAAGCGCACTAAAACCTGCTCACCCGAACCCAGACGAGCTACCTAACAGCAACTTTTTGAGTACACCCGTCCCTGTGGCAAAAGGCTGGAGAGACTGCTAGGTAGAGGTGACACGCCTATCGAGCCTGGTGATAGCTGGTTGCTCAATAAAAGAATTCTAGTTCAACTATAGGACGCCTGAACCTAAATACAAGCATATTTACCACTGTCACTCCTATACTATATACAATAAGGGTACAGCCTTATTGTAATTGAAAACAACCAATCCTAGAGGAAAACACCAAATAAAACACACCAGTTGGCCTTAAAGCAGCCACCAAAAACTAAACGCGTCACAGCACACAATCTTAAAGATACTAAACAAACCAAGAACCCCTAGACCACTTAACTGAGCTACTCTACCACAATAGAGACACCACTGTTAAAATTAGTAATAAGAGCCCCGCTCTCTACATGCACCCCCATAAACTGGAAATAGATAAACTACCAGTAAATAACAGACCACAAATGGAAAAATTTAACACACTTTTTAACCATATAATATAACCCCCTGTTAACCCAACACAGGAGTGCAGCACAGACAGATTAAACGCCACAAAAGGAACTCAGCCACTTAGGGCCCCAACTGTTTACCAAAAACATAGCCTTTAGCCACACAAGTATTAAAGGTGCTGCCTGCCCAGTGATCTTTTAAACGGCCGCGGTATTCTAACCGTGCAAAGGTAGCGTAATCACTTGTCACTTAAATAATGACTAGTATGAACGGCTAAATGAGGGCCCAACTGTCTCCTAAAGCAGATCAATGAACTTGATCCCCTAGTTAAAAAGCTAGGATGTAAACATAAGACGAAAAGACCCTGTGGAGCTTAAAACAAAAACTAATAACCACGGGGCCTCTACCCCCCCCCCTTAGCCTTGTTTTTAGTTGGGGCGACTTCGGAAATAAACAAAACTTCCAAGACCACAGACCAAAAATCTATCAAAGACCCACAAGCCAATGAGACCACCATAAAATTGACCCTGTAACACAGATCAACGAACCAAGTTACCCCAGGGATAACAGCGCCATCCTCTTTTAGAGCCCCTATCGCCAAGAGGGTTTACGACCTCGATGTTGGATCAGGACATCCTGGTGGTGCAGCCACTACCAAGGGTTCGTTTGTTCAACGATTAACTAGTCCTACGTGATCTGAGTTCAGACCGGAGAAATCCAGGTCGGTTTCTATCTATGTTTTTCTCCCTTCAGTACGAAAGGACCCAGGGAGAAGCACCAATAGGACCCCCACGTGCTAATACCAAGCTCTTACCCACACTAAAGAGCCCATTTATCAAAACCAGCGGCCTAAGACCAGGGCCACGCTTTAGGGTGGCAGAGCCAGGTAATTATGCAAAAGGCCTAAGCCCTTACAACAGAAGCTCAAATCTTCTCCCTAATAATTAAAACCACAATAACCCTAGTAGTTAACCCACTAACACTCATCATCCCAATCCTACTAGCAGTTGCCTTCCTAACCCTATTAGAACGAAAAACCCTAGGCTACATACAACTACGCAAGGGCCCAAACATTGTAGGGCCCTACGGCCTACTACAACCAATTGCAGACGGACTAAAACTTTTCACCAAAGAACCCATCCGACCAACGGCATCAACACCAACACTATTTTTAGCCATACCAATACTAGCACTACTACTGTCACTAACAATTTGAGCCCCCATTCCAATACCAAACCCCATCATGGACGCTAATTTAGGCCTATTAATACTACTGGCTATCTCAAGCCTTGCTGTATACTCAATTCTATGATCTGGGTGAGCAACAAACTCAAAATACGCCCTCGTTGGCGCCCTACGGGCAGTCGCACAAACTATCTCTTATGAGGTAACAATAGGAATCATTGTACTATCAACCATAATATTCACGGGGGGATTTTCAATACAAACCCTGCTAACAACACAAAAAAACACGTGATTAGCAACATGTGTATGACCACTAATAATAATATGATACATCTCAACAATTGCAGAAACAAACCGGGCCCCATTCGACCTAACCGAAGGCGAGTCAGAGCTTGTCTCAGGATTTAATGTTGAATACGCAGCCGGCCCATTCGCACTATTCTTCCTAGCAGAATACGCAAACATCTTAATAATAAACACCCTCTCATGTATCCTATTCCTAGGCCCAAACTGCCCCAACACCCCAGAACTATTTTCAATAAATATTATGATTAAAACCTGCATGTTAACACTGGGCTTCCTGTGAATCCGCGCATCATATCCACGATTTCGATATGACCAACTAATGCACCTACTTTGAAAAAACTTCCTACCACTAACCCTAGCCCTTTGCGTCTGATACATTGCCACACCCATTTCAATATCAGGCACCCCCCCACTAACATAACCCAAACTTTGGCAGTGTGCCCGAAACATTAAGGACTACTTTGATAGAGTATGATATGGAGACTCGCCCCTCCCACTTCCTTAGAAAGACAGGCTACGAACCTGCACTACGAAGCCCAAAACTTCGTGTACTTCCAATTATACTACCTACTAGTAAAGTCAGCTAATAAAGCTTTCGGGCCCATACCCCGACAATGTTGGTACACAACCCTTCCTATACTAATAAGCCCAATAACACAAACAATCCTAATCTCAAGCCTAGCGACAGGCACCATCATCACCACATCAAGCCACCACTGACTACTTGCATGACTTGGACTAGAAATCAATACACTAGCCATACTACCACACATTACTAAACAACACCACCCACGAGCAACAGAAGCCGCCACAAAATATTTCCTAACACAAGCTGCAGCCGCTGCCCTAATCCTCCTGGCCAGCCTGATCAACACCTGACAGACCGGACAATGAACAATTATACAGCCAACGCACAACTCAACTGCACTAATTTTAACAGTAGCCATCGCAATAAAACTAGGCTTGGCACCAACACACTTCTGATACCCAGAGGTCCTGCAGGGGTCTACAATAATAACCGCCCTAATCATATCAACATGACAAAAACTTGCCCCCCTAGCCCTACTTTATATAATACACAACCACCTATCACTAAACCTGGTCCTAGTGCTGGGACTCCTATCCACAATAATTGGGGGGTGGTCAGGCCTAAATCAGACACAACTCCGAAAAATCATGGCCTTCTCCTCAATCGCCCATATGGGATGATTAACAATTGCCCTAACTATGGGCCACAGCCTTACAACACTAACCATAATTATCTATTTAGCCGCAACCACAGCAATATTTACCTCTATATTAACAGCATCAACAAAAAACATCACAGACCTTACTACCACCTGGTCTAACTCCTCTACACTTTTAACCATAATAATACTAACACTAATATCACTAGGGGGCCTTCCCCCCCTAACAGGGTTCATGCCAAAACTGCTAATTATCAAAGAACTAACACTACACCAGCTAACCCCACTAGCCACAACATTAGCCCTAATAAGCCTACCAAGCCTATTCTTTTATACCCGCCTAGCCTATTTCACTACACTAACAAACCCGCCCACCACAACCACAACAAAAAACACATGACGATTCAAAAACAACCACACACACCTAATAACCACGGCAACTACTACAACAGCCCTCCTTCTACCAATCACACCACTACTATACAACATATAAACCCCGCCCCACCCCCAGGGACTTAGGTTAACTATTTAAACCAGGGGCCTTCAAAGCCCCAAACAAGAAACACATCTTATTCCCTGAAGGCCTGTAAAACACTAATATACATCTCCTGAATGCAACTCAGACACTTTAATTAAGCTAAGACCTCCCTAGACCGACGGGCTTTGATCCCATAAAACTTTAGTTAACAACTAAACACCCTATCCAGCGGGCTTCAATCTACCTTCTCCCGTTATAGAAAAACGGGAGAAGCCCCGGCACCTTTTTGGGTGCGTCTCCAAACTTGCATTTTGTTGCGTTCTACGCTACGGAGCTTGGTACGAAAAGGACTCAAACCTCTGTCTGTGAGACTACAGCTCACCGCCTTGCCCTCGGCCATCCTACCTGTGACCATCAATCGTTGATTTTTTTCGACAAACCACAAAGACATCGGCACCCTGTATCTACTTTTTGGCGCCTGGGCCGGAATAGCCGGCACTGGCCTAAGCTTGCTAATTCGAGCTGAGCTTAGCCAGCCTGGAACCCTTCTTGGGGACGACCAAATCTATAATGTGGTTGTAACCGCCCATGCTTTTGTAATAATCTTCTTCATGGTAATACCCGTAATGATCGGGGGCTTCGGAAACTGGCTGGTTCCACTAATAATTGGGGCCCCAGACATGGCTTTTCCACGAATAAACAACATAAGCTTTTGACTCCTGCCCCCCTCACTACTCCTTTTACTGGCCTCTTCCGGAGTTGAAGCCGGGGCAGGAACTGGCTGAACCGTCTACCCACCACTAGCTGCCAACCTGGCCCATGCAGGAGCATCCGTAGACCTGACAATTTTTTCCCTGCACCTAGCAGGGGTTTCTTCCATCCTGGGGGCTATTAACTTTATTACCACCTGCATTAATATAAAAGCCCCAGCAATAACTCAATACAACACCCCCCTCTTCGTATGATCTGTACTTATCACCGCAGTACTTCTTCTACTGTCTCTGCCAGTACTAGCTGCCGGCATCACAATACTATTAACAGACCGAAACCTAAACACCACCTTCTTTGACCCGGCAGGCGGAGGAGACCCCGTGCTATACCAACACCTGTTCTGATTTTTTGGGCACCCAGAAGTTTACATCTTAATTTTACCCGGATTTGGTATGATCTCCCACATCGTAGCATACTACGCTGGTAAAAAAGAGCCCTTTGGCTACATGGGCATGGTGTGGGCCATGGTCTCTATCGGATTCCTTGGTTTTATCGTCTGAGCCCACCATATATTCACAGTTGGCATGGATGTAGACACCCGCGCATACTTTACCTCTGCCACAATAATTATTGCAATCCCAACTGGGGTAAAAGTATTCAGCTGGTTAGCAACCCTTCATGGCGGACTAATCAAATGAGACGCAGCCTTGCTGTGGGCTCTTGGCTTTATCTTCCTGTTTACCGTGGGCGGACTAACCGGGATCGTCTTAGCAAACTCATCCCTGGATATTGTATTACATGACACATACTACGTAGTCGCACACTTCCACTACGTCTTATCTATAGGAGCAGTATTTGCAATTATAGGCGGATTCGTACACTGATTTCCACTATTTACTGGCTTCTCATTACATAGCACTTTAACAAAAGCCCAATTCGGGGTTATATTTATTGGCGTAAACATAACATTCTTCCCCCAACACTTTTTAGGTCTTGCTGGAATGCCACGACGGTACTCAGACTACCCAGACGCCTACACACTATGGAACACTGTCTCATCAATTGGATCACTAACATCACTTGTTGCCGTCATCATAATAATATATATTATCTGAGAGGCATTTTCTGCCAAACGGACCCCAAATAACACAGAACTAACACACGTCAACCTAGAGTGACTCCACGGCTGCCCGCCCCCATACCACACGTATGAAGAACCAGCCTTTGTCCAATCTTAACCTGCCAAGAGACGAGGGACTCGAACCCCCACCTTTTAGTTTCAAGCTAAACGTACGCCCACTGCGTACCCCTCTCTTATCAAACACGAGCCTCTAGTAAATTATTACATAGCACTGTCAGGGCTAAATTACAGTCTAACCCCTGTGAGACTCAATGGCACAACCTGCCCAACTAGGATTCCAAGACGCAGCATCCCCCATCATAGAAGAGCTCCTCCACTTCCACGACCACGCACTTATAATCGTATTCCTTATCAGCGCCTTCGTCCTATATATTATCTCTCTTATAATAACAACCACACTAACGCACACTAACACAATAGATGCCCAAGCAGTTGAAATAATCTGAACAGTCCTGCCGTCTATCATTCTAATCATAATTGCACTGCCGTCCTTACGAATCCTGTACCTAATAGATGAGATTAACAACCCACACCTAACAATTAAGGCCCTTGGACACCAATGATATTGAAGCTACGAATACACAGACTATGAAAACCTAACATTTGACTCCTATATGACCCCAACAACAGACCTGTGATCAGGGGCCATTCGACTACTAGAGACAGACCACCGAATAGTTGTACCCGTAGAGTCCCCGATCCGCATGTTAATTTCAGCCGAAGACGTCCTTCACTCTTGAGCCGTCCCCTCACTAGGCATTAAAACCGATGCAATCCCTGGGCGACTAAACCAGACAACATTTACTACAGCTTCCCCAGGCCTATTTTACGGCCAGTGCTCAGAAATCTGCGGGTCAAACCACAGCTTTATGCCCATTGTAGTAGAAGCCACCACCCTAGACAACTTCGAATTATGGTCTAACATGATACTTCAATCTTTAAGAAGCTTTACATAATAGCATTGGCCTTTTAAGCCAAAGATTGGAACAATAACCACTTAAAGACGTGCCCCAACTAAACCCCGCTCCGTGACTTATAATTATGTTAACCGTATGGTTTATCACCCTCCTTATAATAAAACCAAAGCTGTTAAAACACCAGATAGCCAACCAACCAACTACAAAACCCCTAAGCACCCAGCCCCCATGCTGATCCTGATTATGATGTTAAACCTATTCGACCAATTCGCAACCCCACAGATAATAGGAGTCCCATTAATCCTGCTTGCCCTACTGGCCCCAACAACACTATTTCACTCACAAACACATCTAATACCAAGCCGCACATGGGCACTAAAACTATGACTAATAAAAACCGCCACAAAACAACTAATATCCCCAATCAGTAAGACAGGACACCCCTGAGCACTGCTTCTATTAACAATTTTGTTATACCTATTAACAATCAACCTGCTAGGGCTATTACCATACACATTTACCCCCACCACACAACTATCCATAAACATAAGCCTGGCCCTACCAATATGACTATTTACAGTACTTGTTGGGCTTTGAAACCAGCCCACCGCCTCCATCGGACACCTACTACCCATGGGCACACCCACCCCGCTAGTTCCAATTTTAGTAATTATCGAAACAGCTAGCCTATTAATTCGACCCCTAGCCCTGGGGGTGCGTCTTACTGCAAACCTAACTGCAGGACACCTGTTAATCCAACTTATCTCAACAGCCACACTTGTATTAATGCCATTAATACCATCAGTATCAGTGCTAACCTCAGTCACCCTCCTATTGTTAACCGCCCTAGAAGTCGCTGTTGCAATGATCCAAGCATATGTATTCGTACTATTATTAAGTCTCTACCTACAAGAAAACGTTTAATGACCCACCAAGCCCACAGCTTCCACATAGTAGACCAAAGCCCATGGCCCCTAACAGGGGCCATTGCAGCCTTATTAATAACCTCTGGGCTCGCAATATGGTTCCACTTTGGCTCAAATACATTAATAACCATCGGCCTTACCACTATACTATTAACAATACTGCAATGATGACGAGATGTTGTTCGGGAAGGAACCTACCAAGGCCACCACACCCACCAAGTTCAACAGGGACTTCGTTATGGCATAATTTTATTCATTGCCTCAGAGGTTTTCTTTTTCATCGGGTTCTTTTGAGCATTCTATCACTCAAGCCTTGCACCTACACCAGAGCTTGGAGGTTGTTGACCCCCAAGCGGAATTACTCCCCTAAACCCGTTTGAAGTTCCCCTACTTAATACCGCAGTACTACTGGCATCAGGTGTTACAGTAACCTGAGCCCACCATTCAATCATAGGAGGAGAACGAAAAGAGGCCATACAGGCCCTAGTGCTTACAATCATACTGGGGGCCTACTTTACACTACTACAGGCTATAGAATATCTGGAGGCCTCTTTCACAGTAGCAGACGGAGCCTATGGCACCACCTTTTTTGTGGCCACTGGCTTCCACGGACTACATGTAATCATTGGGACTAGCTTCCTAGTAGTCTGCCTGCTACGCCAAATAAAATTCCACTTCACCACTGACCACCACTTTGGATTCGAAGCGGCCGCATGATACTGACACTTTGTAGACGTTGTTTGACTCTTCCTTTACATCTCAATCTATTGATGAGGTTCATAACTTCCTTAGTATTTAAAAGTACAGGTGACTTCCACTCACAAAGCCTTAGCTCATAATTAACCCTAAGAGGAAGTAATAAACATTATAATAGTAACTCTAATATCCACCGCACTAACCGCCGCCCTAATCATCATTAGCTTTTGACTACCACAAGCCACCCCTGACACAGAAAAATTGTCCCCATACGAATGCGGCTTTGACCCAGTCGGTTCAGCACGACTACCTTTCTCATTGCGATTTTTTCTAGTCGCTATCTTATTCCTACTTTTTGACCTAGAAATCGCCCTACTCCTACCAACCCCGTGAGCTATTAACTTACCCTCCCCCAATTCAACCCTTATATGAACTACAACAATTATCACCCTACTAGCCCTGGGCCTAGTCTATGAGTGATC
>NW_026612520.1:0-17447 GCF_029931775.1 Euleptes europaea | reverse complement strand
ACATAAAAGGTTAGGCGTAGGCTGTAGGCGGCTGTAAGGGCGGTAGCAATAATAGTGGTTGATAGGGCTCAGGCGTTTAAGTGTGATGTGTTTATTGTTTCAATGATTACGTCTTTAGTGTAAAATCCAGCTAGGAAGGGGGCCCCTGTTAGGGCTAGGTTGCCGATAGTTATACAGGTTGTGGTTAGCGGTATTGTTTTTTGGGTGCTTCCTATTTTTCGGATGTCTTGTTCGTCCCCGAGATTATGAATTACTGAACCTGCGCATAGGAATAGTATGGCCTTGAAAAAGGCGTGTGTGGTGATGTGTAGGTATGTTAACTGTGGCTGGTTTAGTCCTAGTGTTAGTATTATTAGGCCGAGCTGGCTTGAGGTGGAGAAGGCAATGATCTTTTTGATATCGTTTTGTGTGAGGGCACAGAGTGCTGCAAAGGTTGTAGTTATTGCTCCTAGGCATAGGCAGAGGGTAGTTGTGGCCTGGCTGTTTTGTATTATTGGGAATAGCCGGGCCAGTAGAAAAATTCCGGCAACGACTATTGTGCTAGAGTGAAGTAGTGCTGATACTGGGGTTGGGCCTTCTATGGCTGCTGGCAGCCATGGGTGTAGCCCAAATTGGGCGGATTTTCCCATGGCTGCTAAGACTAGGCCTAGTAGTGGCAGGGTGGGGGGGGTCGTATGTGAGAATGTTTGTTGTACGTCCCATGTGTTGTAGTGTATTGCGAATCAAGCTAAAGACAGGATTAGTCCAATGTCTCCGATTCGGTTGTATATAACAGCTTGTAGGGCGGATGTGTTTGCATTGGTGCGCCCGTGCCACCACCCGATTAGTAAGAAGGATATGATGCCTACCCCTTCCCAGCCAACAAATAGTTGTAATAGGCTGTTTGCTGTTGTTATGGTTATTATGGCTAGGAGGAATAGTATTAAGTATTTTATAAATTTGTTTTTGTTCGGGTCTAGTTTTATATATCAATCTGAGAACTCCAGGATGGCCCAGGTGATAAATAGGGCTGTTGTTATAAACGTGGTAGAGTAAATATCAAATAGGAAGCTGATATTAATGTTGAAGGACGTTTGTAGTCAGGTAGCGTTGGTTATAGTTGTTTGTATTCCGTAGTTGATAAAAATATTGGTTGGAATTAGGCTTGTCAGGCAGGCAAGTTTAGTAGTTTGTGTGAAGTAGCCCGAGGCTTGTGTAATAAACATAGAGGTAATAATAGGGGCAATAAGGACTAGCAGGGTTGAAATTATGGTTGAGTAGAATAGTATGGAGGTCATGTACTTTCACTTGGAGTTGCACCAAGTAGTGTTAATGCCTAAGATTAAAGGAAGGTCTAATATCCTTTGAAAGTCTTGGGTTATAATGTGGAGTGGTCCGGAGAATTTAACTTCGGTAATTTGAATTAGCAGTTCCAATTTGTGTCGTCCCTCTCGGTATGCAAGGGGCGGGGTGCCCCTGTTGTTAAGTCCACAGCTTAGTGTTTTGATCAAACTATGCCTACTTCTGGGTGCTACAGGATTAGTTTTGGGTTTATAATTAATAGTGCCATAGGGATGAGGTGAAGGGCTATTAATAGGTGTTCTCGGGTGTTTGAGGGTGGGTGGGAGGTATTTGTTGGTGTTTTGTTTCGTTGCGTTATAATGAAGACATATAGGGAGTATAGGGCGGTTAATAGCGTCGTTAGGCCTGTTAAGATGATTGTTATGGTGGCTCAGTTTATAGCAGAAGTAATGATTATTAATTCCCCCATCAGGTTGATTGTAGGGGGTAGGGCCATGTTGGCTAAGTTTGCCATAAGTCATCATGTGGCTATAAGTGGGAGGGTGAGTTGAAGGCCCCGTGTTATTAATAAAGTTCGAGTGTGGGTTCGTTCATAGTTTGTGTTGGCTAGGCAAAATAGTATAGAAGAGGCTAATCCGTGGGCGACCATTAGAATTATTGTTCCTGAGATACTTCATGGGGTCTGAATTAGGGCTCCTGCAGTTACAAGGCCTATGTGGCTTACTGAGGAGTAGGCAATGATGGATTTTAAGTCTGTTTGACGTAGGCAAATGAGGCTGGTTATAATTATTCCCCAGAGGGCTAGAATAATGAGGGGGTAGCACATAGTTTGTGTTGTTGGGTTTAGGATTGGGGTGATTCGGATGATGCCGTATCCTCCCAGTTTAAGAAGTACGGCGGCCAGGATTATTGATCCAGCGATTGGGGCCTCAACGTGTGCTTTTGGTAGTCATAAGTGCATGGAGTATAGGGGTATTTTTACTATAAATGCTAGAAGACATGATAGTCATACTAGTGAGTTGGTTCATGTTATTAGTATTTCTGGGTGCTTTATTGACATTATTAGTGGTGTTGTGTGGTAGTTGTGGGTGTATGAATATAAAATTATTACTAATAGTGGGAGTGAGCCGGATAGTGTATAGAACAGGAAATAAGTGCCTGCGGCGAGTCGCTCTGTTTGGCTGCCCCAACGCGTGATAAGGATTAGTGTTGGGATTAGTGTTGCTTCAAATAACAGGTAGAATAGTATTAAGTTGTTTGAGGCGAATGTTAGAATTAGGGTGGTTTGTAGCAGAGCACAGGTTGATAAGAACAGGCGTTGTCGGGACTGAGGCTCTTTGGCCATGTGGCTTTGGCTTGCTACTACTATAAGTGGGAGCAATCAGGATGAAAGAATAGTCAGGGGGGTTGAGAATTGGTCGAGTGTTATCCATGTGTTGACATGTCAGATTTTTGTTAGTGTGGGGGCGTTTAATTGTCCTATTAATAGGAGTGTTGTTGTTATAGATAGGGCCGTATAAATGTGGAAGGTGTATTTAGTTGGGGCTAAAAGGGCGGTTGGGACTAGTATTACTGTTGCTATGGTTAGTTTTAGCATTTTAATAGGCTTATGGTTTTTAGGTGGTCTGTTGCGTGAGTGCGGGAGGATGCAGCTAATAGGGCCAGTCCTGCTCCTGCCTCACATGCGGACATGGTCAAGAGGGTAATTGGAAGGGTGGCAGTGGTTGACAGGTGTTGGGTTAAGGAGATAGCACTAAGTCCAATAAATAGGCTTAAAAGCAGGCCCTCGATGCATAGAAGGGCAGATACAAGATGTTTACGGTGGAGTGCTAGTCCTATAAGGCTTAGGGTAAAGATGGCTAGTATCAGTAGGTGTTGAGGTAGCATAGTTAGTGGCCCCATTATTTTGGGATGTACTAAGTCGAAATTAGTGATCTTGCTTTAGATTAGCCTCTATATTCTGCTCATTCTAGTCCTCCTTGGGATCACTCATAGACTAGGCCCAGGGCTAGTAGGGTGATAATTGTTGTAGTTCATATAAGGGTTGAATTGGGGGAGGGTAAGTTAATAGCTCACGGGGTTGGTAGGAGTAGGGCGATTTCTAGGTCAAAAAGTAGGAATAAGATAGCGACTAGAAAAAATCGCAATGAGAAAGGTAGTCGTGCTGAACCGACTGGGTCAAAGCCGCATTCGTATGGGGACAATTTTTCTGTGTCAGGGGTGGCTTGTGGTAGTCAAAAGCTAATGATGATTAGGGCGGCGGTTAGTGCGGTGGATATTAGAGTTACTATTATAATGTTTATTACTTCCTCTTAGGGTTAATTATGAGCTAAGGCTTTGTGAGTGGAAGTCACCTGTACTTTTAAATACTAAGGAAGTTATGAACCTCATCAATAGATTGAGATGTAAAGGAAGAGTCAAACAACGTCTACAAAGTGTCAGTATCATGCGGCCGCTTCGAATCCAAAGTGGTGGTCAGTGGTGAAGTGGAATTTTATTTGGCGTAGCAGGCAGACTACTAGGAAGCTAGTCCCAATGATTACATGTAGTCCGTGGAAGCCAGTGGCCACAAAAAAGGTGGTGCCATAGGCTCCGTCTGCTACTGTGAAAGAGGCCTCCAGATATTCTATAGCCTGTAGTAGTGTAAAGTAGGCCCCCAGTATGATTGTAAGCACTAGGGCCTGTATGGCCTCTTTTCGTTCTCCTCCTATGATTGAATGGTGGGCTCAGGTTACTGTAACACCTGATGCCAGTAGTACTGCGGTATTAAGTAGGGGAACTTCAAACGGGTTTAGGGGAGTAATTCCGCTTGGGGGTCAACAACCTCCAAGCTCTGGTGTAGGTGCAAGGCTTGAGTGATAGAATGCTCAAAAGAACCCGATGAAAAAGAAAACCTCTGAGGCAATGAATAAAATTATGCCATAACGAAGTCCCTGTTGAACTTGGTGGGTGTGGTGGCCTTGGTAGGTTCCTTCCCGAACAACATCTCGTCATCATTGCAGTATTGTTAATAGTATAGTGGTAAGGCCGATGGTTATTAATGTATTTGAGCCAAAGTGGAACCATATTGCGAGCCCAGAGGTTATTAATAAGGCTGCAATGGCCCCTGTTAGGGGCCATGGGCTTTGGTCTACTATGTGGAAGCTGTGGGCTTGGTGGGTCATTAAACGTTTTCTTGTAGGTAGAGACTTAATAATAGTACGAATACATATGCTTGGATCATTGCAACAGCGACTTCTAGGGCGGTTAACAATAGGAGGGTGACTGAGGTTAGCACTGATACTGATGGTATTAATGGCATTAATACAAGTGTGGCTGTTGAGATAAGTTGGATTAACAGGTGTCCTGCAGTTAGGTTTGCAGTAAGACGCACCCCCAGGGCTAGGGGTCGAATTAATAGGCTAGCTGTTTCGATAATTACTAAAATTGGAACTAGCGGGGTGGGTGTGCCCATGGGTAGTAGGTGTCCGATGGAGGCGGTGGGCTGGTTTCAAAGCCCAACAAGTACTGTAAATAGTCATATTGGTAGGGCCAGGCTTATGTTTATGGATAGTTGTGTGGTGGGGGTAAATGTGTATGGTAATAGCCCTAGCAGGTTGATTGTTAATAGGTATAACAAAATTGTTAATAGAAGCAGTGCTCAGGGGTGTCCTGTCTTACTGATTGGGGATATTAGTTGTTTTGTGGCGGTTTTTATTAGTCATAGTTTTAGTGCCCATGTGCGGCTTGGTATTAGATGTGTTTGTGAGTGAAATAGTGTTGTTGGGGCCAGTAGGGCAAGCAGGATTAATGGGACTCCTATTATCTGTGGGGTTGCGAATTGGTCGAATAGGTTTAACATCATAATCAGGATCAGCATGGGGGCTGGGTGCTTAGGGGTTTTGTAGTTGGTTGGTTGGCTATCTGGTGTTTTAACAGCTTTGGTTTTATTATAAGGAGGGTGATAAACCATACGGTTAACATAATTATAAGTCACGGAGCGGGGTTTAGTTGGGGCACGTCTTTAAGTGGTTATTGTTCCAATCTTTGGCTTAAAAGGCCAATGCTATTATGTAAAGCTTCTTAAAGATTGAAGTATCATGTTAGACCATAATTCGAAGTTGTCTAGGGTGGTGGCTTCTACTACAATGGGCATAAAGCTGTGGTTTGACCCGCAGATTTCTGAGCACTGGCCGTAAAATAGGCCTGGGGAAGCTGTAGTAAATGTTGTCTGGTTTAGTCGCCCAGGGATTGCATCGGTTTTAATGCCTAGTGAGGGGACGGCTCAAGAGTGAAGGACGTCTTCGGCTGAAATTAACATGCGGATCGGGGACTCTACGGGTACAACTATTCGGTGGTCTGTCTCTAGTAGTCGAATGGCCCCTGATCACAGGTCTGTTGTTGGGGTCATATAGGAGTCAAATGTTAGGTTTTCATAGTCTGTGTATTCGTAGCTTCAATATCATTGGTGTCCAAGGGCCTTAATTGTTAGGTGTGGGTTGTTAATCTCATCTATTAGGTACAGGATTCGTAAGGACGGCAGTGCAATTATGATTAGAATGATAGACGGCAGGACTGTTCAGATTATTTCAACTGCTTGGGCATCTATTGTGTTAGTGTGCGTTAGTGTGGTTGTTATTATAAGAGAGATAATATATAGGACGAAGGCGCTGATAAGGAATACGATTATAAGTGCGTGGTCGTGGAAGTGGAGGAGCTCTTCTATGATGGGGGATGCTGCGTCTTGGAATCCTAGTTGGGCAGGTTGTGCCATTGAGTCTCACAGGGGTTAGACTGTAATTTAGCCCTGACAGTGCTATGTAATAATTTACTAGAGGCTCGTGTTTGATAAGAGAGGGGTACGCAGTGGGCGTACGTTTAGCTTGAAACTAAAAGGTGGGGGTTCGAGTCCCTCGTCTCTTGGCAGGTTAAGATTGGACAAAGGCTGGTTCTTCATACGTGTGGTATGGGGGCGGGCAGCCGTGGAGTCACTCTAGGTTGACGTGTGTTAGTTCTGTGTTATTTGGGGTCCGTTTGGCAGAAAATGCCTCTCAGATAATATATATTATTATGATGACGGCAACAAGTGATGTTAGTGATCCAATTGATGAGACAGTGTTCCATAGTGTGTAGGCGTCTGGGTAGTCTGAGTACCGTCGTGGCATTCCAGCAAGACCTAAAAAGTGTTGGGGGAAGAATGTTATGTTTACGCCAATAAATATAACCCCGAATTGGGCTTTTGTTAAAGTGCTATGTAATGAGAAGCCAGTAAATAGTGGAAATCAGTGTACGAATCCGCCTATAATTGCAAATACTGCTCCTATAGATAAGACGTAGTGGAAGTGTGCGACTACGTAGTATGTGTCATGTAATACAATATCCAGGGATGAGTTTGCTAAGACGATCCCGGTTAGTCCGCCCACGGTAAACAGGAAGATAAAGCCAAGAGCCCACAGCAAGGCTGCGTCTCATTTGATTAGTCCGCCATGAAGGGTTGCTAACCAGCTGAATACTTTTACCCCAGTTGGGATTGCAATAATTATTGTGGCAGAGGTAAAGTATGCGCGGGTGTCTACATCCATGCCAACTGTGAATATATGGTGGGCTCAGACGATAAAACCAAGGAATCCGATAGAGACCATGGCCCACACCATGCCCATGTAGCCAAAGGGCTCTTTTTTACCAGCGTAGTATGCTACGATGTGGGAGATCATACCAAATCCGGGTAAAATTAAGATGTAAACTTCTGGGTGCCCAAAAAATCAGAACAGGTGTTGGTATAGCACGGGGTCTCCTCCGCCTGCCGGGTCAAAGAAGGTGGTGTTTAGGTTTCGGTCTGTTAATAGTATTGTGATGCCGGCAGCTAGTACTGGCAGAGACAGTAGAAGAAGTACTGCGGTGATAAGTACAGATCATACGAAGAGGGGGGTGTTGTATTGAGTTATTGCTGGGGCTTTTATATTAATGCAGGTGGTAATAAAGTTAATAGCCCCCAGGATGGAAGAAACCCCTGCTAGGTGCAGGGAAAAAATTGTCAGGTCTACGGATGCTCCTGCATGGGCCAGGTTGGCAGCTAGTGGTGGGTAGACGGTTCAGCCAGTTCCTGCCCCGGCTTCAACTCCGGAAGAGGCCAGTAAAAGGAGTAGTGAGGGGGGCAGGAGTCAAAAGCTTATGTTGTTTATTCGTGGAAAAGCCATGTCTGGGGCCCCAATTATTAGTGGAACCAGCCAGTTTCCGAAGCCCCCGATCATTACGGGTATTACCATGAAGAAGATTATTACAAAAGCATGGGCGGTTACAACCACATTATAGATTTGGTCGTCCCCAAGAAGGGTTCCAGGCTGGCTAAGCTCAGCTCGAATTAGCAAGCTTAGGCCAGTGCCGGCTATTCCGGCCCAGGCGCCAAAAAGTAGATACAGGGTGCCGATGTCTTTGTGGTTTGTCGAAAAAAATCAACGATTGATGGTCACAGGTAGGATGGCCGAGGGCAAGGCGGTGAGCTGTAGTCTCACAGACAGAGGTTTGAGTCCTTTTCGTACCAAGCTCCGTAGCGTAGAACGCAACAAAATGCAAGTTTGGAGACGCACCCAAAAAGGTGCCGGGGCTTCTCCCGTTTTTCTATAACGGGAGAAGGTAGATTGAAGCCCGCTGGATAGGGTGTTTAGTTGTTAACTAAAGTTTTATGGGATCAAAGCCCGTCGGTCTAGGGAGGTCTTAGCTTAATTAAAGTGTCTGAGTTGCATTCAGGAGATGTATATTAGTGTTTTACAGGCCTTCAGGGAATAAGATGTGTTTCTTGTTTGGGGCTTTGAAGGCCCCTGGTTTAAATAGTTAACCTAAGTCCCTGGGGGTGGGGCGGGGTTTATATGTTGTATAGTAGTGGTGTGATTGGTAGAAGGAGGGCTGTTGTAGTAGTTGCCGTGGTTATTAGGTGTGTGTGGTTGTTTTTGAATCGTCATGTGTTTTTTGTTGTGGTTGTGGTGGGCGGGTTTGTTAGTGTAGTGAAATAGGCTAGGCGGGTATAAAAGAATAGGCTTGGTAGGCTTATTAGGGCTAATGTTGTGGCTAGTGGGGTTAGCTGGTGTAGTGTTAGTTCTTTGATAATTAGCAGTTTTGGCATGAACCCTGTTAGGGGGGGAAGGCCCCCTAGTGATATTAGTGTTAGTATTATTATGGTTAAAAGTGTAGAGGAGTTAGACCAGGTGGTAGTAAGGTCTGTGATGTTTTTTGTTGATGCTGTTAATATAGAGGTAAATATTGCTGTGGTTGCGGCTAAATAGATAATTATGGTTAGTGTTGTAAGGCTGTGGCCCATAGTTAGGGCAATTGTTAATCATCCCATATGGGCGATTGAGGAGAAGGCCATGATTTTTCGGAGTTGTGTCTGATTTAGGCCTGACCACCCCCCAATTATTGTGGATAGGAGTCCCAGCACTAGGACCAGGTTTAGTGATAGGTGGTTGTGTATTATATAAAGTAGGGCTAGGGGGGCAAGTTTTTGTCATGTTGATATGATTAGGGCGGTTATTATTGTAGACCCCTGCAGGACCTCTGGGTATCAGAAGTGTGTTGGTGCCAAGCCTAGTTTTATTGCGATGGCTACTGTTAAAATTAGTGCAGTTGAGTTGTGCGTTGGCTGTATAATTGTTCATTGTCCGGTCTGTCAGGTGTTGATCAGGCTGGCCAGGAGGATTAGGGCAGCGGCTGCAGCTTGTGTTAGGAAATATTTTGTGGCGGCTTCTGTTGCTCGTGGGTGGTGTTGTTTAGTAATGTGTGGTAGTATGGCTAGTGTATTGATTTCTAGTCCAAGTCATGCAAGTAGTCAGTGGTGGCTTGATGTGGTGATGATGGTGCCTGTCGCTAGGCTTGAGATTAGGATTGTTTGTGTTATTGGGCTTATTAGTATAGGAAGGGTTGTGTACCAACATTGTCGGGGTATGGGCCCGAAAGCTTTATTAGCTGACTTTACTAGTAGGTAGTATAATTGGAAGTACACGAAGTTTTGGGCTTCGTAGTGCAGGTTCGTAGCCTGTCTTTCTAAGGAAGTGGGAGGGGCGAGTCTCCATATCATACTCTATCAAAGTAGTCCTTAATGTTTCGGGCACACTGCCAAAGTTTGGGTTATGTTAGTGGGGGGGTGCCTGATATTGAAATGGGTGTGGCAATGTATCAGACGCAAAGGGCTAGGGTTAGTGGTAGGAAGTTTTTTCAAAGTAGGTGCATTAGTTGGTCATATCGAAATCGTGGATATGATGCGCGGATTCACAGGAAGCCCAGTGTTAACATGCAGGTTTTAATCATAATATTTATTGAAAATAGTTCTGGGGTGTTGGGGCAGTTTGGGCCTAGGAATAGGATACATGAGAGGGTGTTTATTATTAAGATGTTTGCGTATTCTGCTAGGAAGAATAGTGCGAATGGGCCGGCTGCGTATTCAACATTAAATCCTGAGACAAGCTCTGACTCGCCTTCGGTTAGGTCGAATGGGGCCCGGTTTGTTTCTGCAATTGTTGAGATGTATCATATTATTATTAGTGGTCATACACATGTTGCTAATCACGTGTTTTTTTGTGTTGTTAGCAGGGTTTGTATTGAAAATCCCCCCGTGAATATTATGGTTGATAGTACAATGATTCCTATTGTTACCTCATAAGAGATAGTTTGTGCGACTGCCCGTAGGGCGCCAACGAGGGCGTATTTTGAGTTTGTTGCTCACCCAGATCATAGAATTGAGTATACAGCAAGGCTTGAGATAGCCAGTAGTATTAATAGGCCTAAATTAGCGTCCATGATGGGGTTTGGTATTGGAATGGGGGCTCAAATTGTTAGTGACAGTAGTAGTGCTAGTATTGGTATGGCTAAAAATAGTGTTGGTGTTGATGCCGTTGGTCGGATGGGTTCTTTGGTGAAAAGTTTTAGTCCGTCTGCAATTGGTTGTAGTAGGCCGTAGGGCCCTACAATGTTTGGGCCCTTGCGTAGTTGTATGTAGCCTAGGGTTTTTCGTTCTAATAGGGTTAGGAAGGCAACTGCTAGTAGGATTGGGATGATGAGTGTTAGTGGGTTAACTACTAGGGTTATTGTGGTTTTAATTATTAGGGAGAAGATTTGAGCTTCTGTTGTAAGGGCTTAGGCCTTTTGCATAATTACCTGGCTCTGCCACCCTAAAGCGTGGCCCTGGTCTTAGGCCGCTGGTTTTGATAAATGGGCTCTTTAGTGTGGGTAAGAGCTTGGTATTAGCACGTGGGGGTCCTATTGGTGCTTCTCCCTGGGTCCTTTCGTACTGAAGGGAGAAAAACATAGATAGAAACCGACCTGGATTTCTCCGGTCTGAACTCAGATCACGTAGGACTAGTTAATCGTTGAACAAACGAACCCTTGGTAGTGGCTGCACCACCAGGATGTCCTGATCCAACATCGAGGTCGTAAACCCTCTTGGCGATAGGGGCTCTAAAAGAGGATGGCGCTGTTATCCCTGGGGTAACTTGGTTCGTTGATCTGTGTTACAGGGTCAATTTTATGGTGGTCTCATTGGCTTGTGGGTCTTTGATAGATTTTTGGTCTGTGGTCTTGGAAGTTTTGTTTATTTCCGAAGTCGCCCCAACTAAAAACAAGGCTAAGGGGGGGGGGTAGAGGCCCCGTGGTTATTAGTTTTTGTTTTAAGCTCCACAGGGTCTTTTCGTCTTATGTTTACATCCTAGCTTTTTAACTAGGGGATCAAGTTCATTGATCTGCTTTAGGAGACAGTTGGGCCCTCATTTAGCCGTTCATACTAGTCATTATTTAAGTGACAAGTGATTACGCTACCTTTGCACGGTTAGAATACCGCGGCCGTTTAAAAGATCACTGGGCAGGCAGCACCTTTAATACTTGTGTGGCTAAAGGCTATGTTTTTGGTAAACAGTTGGGGCCCTAAGTGGCTGAGTTCCTTTTGTGGCGTTTAATCTGTCTGTGCTGCACTCCTGTGTTGGGTTAACAGGGGGTTATATTATATGGTTAAAAAGTGTGTTAAATTTTTCCATTTGTGGTCTGTTATTTACTGGTAGTTTATCTATTTCCAGTTTATGGGGGTGCATGTAGAGAGCGGGGCTCTTATTACTAATTTTAACAGTGGTGTCTCTATTGTGGTAGAGTAGCTCAGTTAAGTGGTCTAGGGGTTCTTGGTTTGTTTAGTATCTTTAAGATTGTGTGCTGTGACGCGTTTAGTTTTTGGTGGCTGCTTTAAGGCCAACTGGTGTGTTTTATTTGGTGTTTTCCTCTAGGATTGGTTGTTTTCAATTACAATAAGGCTGTACCCTTATTGTATATAGTATAGGAGTGACAGTGGTAAATATGCTTGTATTTAGGTTCAGGCGTCCTATAGTTGAACTAGAATTCTTTTATTGAGCAACCAGCTATCACCAGGCTCGATAGGCGTGTCACCTCTACCTAGCAGTCTCTCCAGCCTTTTGCCACAGGGACGGGTGTACTCAAAAAGTTGCTGTTAGGTAGCTCGTCTGGGTTCGGGTGAGCAGGTTTTAGTGCGCTTTATCTGTATTTGCTTATTAAACCATGATGCAAAAGGTACAAGGTCAGATCTTTGCTTTGTTGGTGCTTGGGGTTTTTCATAGTTCTTTCATTGTTCCCTTGCGGTACTATATGCTATTGCGTCAAGTGGGTGTTTTCTATCGCCTAAAAATATACTGGTACTGGGTTAAATGGTTTGGTTTATAGTGGGGCTTGAGGTTTTGAACTGTTTGTTGAGCTGTGGAGTTTGGGCTCAAGCGGGTTTTTGTTTAAACGTTTTTCAATTGTAAGTTGAATGCTTTATATAAGTGTAAGCTACCTCTTGATTTAGTGGCCAAGTGCACTTTCCAGTACACTTACCTTGTTACGACTTGCCTCATCTGTTGGTGTTTTGTTTTTTATAAAGTGTGGTTTATTAGTTCTTGAGGAGGGTGACGGGCGGTGTGTACGTGTCCCATGGCAGGCTTCAAACAGGCTTATCTTGCTTGTTTTACTGCTAAATCCACCTTCTGGTGAAGGTTTCATGTCACTTGTGGTGTTTTCTAGTGTAGAAAATGTAGCTCATCTCTGCCCCCTTATATGCTACACCTTGACCTGACGTGTTAAATGTTATCTATCTTACTTACGGCAGTTCTTTCATAAGGTAGGTTTGCGACGGCGGTATATAGGCTGGGTAAAGGCAAAAGGGGGTAAGGTTTGGCGTGGAGTATCGATTATAGGACAAGCTCCTCTAGGTTGGTTTGGGGCACCGTCAAGTCCTTAGAGTTTTAAGTTTTTCACTTGTAATTCTCTGGCGAGTTGCTAGTGTAAGGTGCAAGTTTGGTTTATGGCCAAGCATAATAGGGTATCTAATCCTAGTTTGGGCCTTGGCTTTCGTGAGTCGATGGGGCTTAATTAATTGTGGGAGGGGTGGAGTTGTTTTTGCATTGGTTAGTATTTTACAACGTAGGTGCAGCTCAGCCTTCTTTTATTAAGTTTTAGGGGTCTAGTCACTTTTTACGCCGAGTATTATTATTTTGGGGCTTTCGTATAACCGCGGTGGCTGGCACGAAATTTACCGCCCCGTCTGGTTTAACTGTGGCTAAGTCAAGCTTTATGGCTTATACATTAATGTTTATCACTGCTGGGCCCCGTGTGGGTGTGGCGGTGCTAGGTGTCTGGGGCTAAATAGTGTGGTGTGCCTGATACCTGCTCCTGGCCTAGTGGGTAGGCACTGTGTGGGGGTTTGCACAGGGGTGTGGAGGCTTGCATGTGTAATTCGAGTTAAAAATAATAATAAGTTTAGGACCAAAACGGTGTGTTTCCGGGAAATTACTAGGATCCATAACGGCAACTTCAGGGCCGTGCTTTAGTATTATTTAAGCTACAGTAACGGAGTTGCCGTTGTGTGGTTTAGTGTGTGTAATATATATATATATATATATATATATATATATACATTTTGGGGTTTTATTTTGTGTGTGGGGAGCTGCGATTTTTGTTCTTGTGGTATTATGGCAAGTCTTGGATCGCAACTAAGAAAAAATTTTTGCAATTAAATCTCGTTTTAGGGGTTTGGCGAGAAGCACTTTAATTGCAGGGAAAAATTCTTAGTGGGGGGTAAGGGGGGTTTGCCGGAGGTAGCCGTGTGAGTATGGGCGTGTTCGGGGCGTGGGTGTGTGTGGGTGTATGTGGGTGTATGGGGGGCGTGTGTGTGTGTGTGTGTGTGTGTGTGTGTGTGGGTGGGTATGGGTATGGGTATGGGTATGGGTATGGGTGTGGGTATGGGTATGGGTATGGGTGTGGGTATGGGTGTAGGTGTAGGTGTAGGTGTAGGTATAGGTATAGGTATAGGTATAGGTGTCGTGTTTATTCATTGGTTTTTAGTCTAGTAAATAATTATATGTCCTTCGAGCATGAATAATTTACCCCTGGGTGGGCTTGTGGGATCGTGGGCCATCTTGCACCGTAGGTTCAGCAGAGTTGTTAGTTGACAGCCACTGGAAATGAGGTTGTGATATACCACCCTAAAAATAAAAATACCAGCCGCATGACAGCACAGGGATGCTATGAGTATGAGGAGACGTGTAACTAATCCTAGCAACCAAAGGCCTCTTAAAAGGCACGAGTGATACGTCAGCGATTAATGGACTTGACCTCACAGAACCAGAGGCCTTGGAAAGGGCACTGTGTGTTAGTCTACATTTCATGGACTACGAGACTGGGCACCTGGTGTGCGAATACAAGGATTGATGATCTCTCGGGATATGTCCGGTAAAGAATCAATATGTCTTAAATACATGGATTTATTAATCCACGCTTATTTGATGATATGTACTATGTAAAATCAATGATAGGATGTACTGGGACAATATTCATGGGGCAGATAGATGTATGTTGATTATACATAGTATGTATTATGTAAAATTAATAATAATATGTACTGGGACAATATTCATGGGGCAAATAAATGTATGTTGATTATACATAGTATGTAAAGGGGGACCCCCCATAACCCTAGACACTAATGGAGGTCCTGGAGTTTATAAGGTTGTTAAATGGCCATATAGGCTCCACCCCCGTGTGGGGGTGAAGCCTATTTGGGTGGGGTGGTCTCAGAAAATAGTTTAAGTGAAAACACTAGTTTTGGGGACTAGAGTTAAGAGTTGAGTCTTTTTTTTGATATACTGCGGGCGGAGGCCTTGGAGTTTATAAGGTTGTTAAGTGGCCATATAGGCTCCACCCCCGTGTGGGGGTGAAGCCTATTTGGGTGGGGTGGTCTCAGAAAATAGTTTAAGTGAAAACACTAGTTTTGGGGACTAGAGTTAAGAGTTGAGTCTTTTTTTGATATACTGCGGGCGGAGGCCTTGGAGTTTATAAGGTTGTTAAGTGGCCATATAGGCTCCACCCCCGTGTGGGGGTGAAGCCTATTTGGGTGGGGTGGTCTTAGAAAATAGTTTAAGTGAAAACACTAGTTTTGGGGACTAGAGTTAAGAGTTGAGTCTTTTTTTTGATATACTGCGGGCGGAGGCCTTGGAGTTTATAAGGTTGTTAAGTGGCCATATAGGCTCCACCCCCGTGTGGGGGTGAAGCCTATTTGGGTGGGGTGGTCTTAGAAAATAGTTTAAGTGAAAACACTAGTTTTGGGGACTAGAGTTAAGAGTTGAGTCTTTTTTTTGATATACTGCGGGCGGAGGCCTTGGAGTTTATAAGGTTGTTAAGTGGCCATATAGGCTCCACCCCCGTGTGGGGGTGAAGCCTATTTGGGTGGGGTGGTCTCAGAAAATAGTTTAAGTGAAAACACTAGTTTTGGGGACTAGAGTTAAGAGTTGAGTCTTTTTTGTATGTGGGGGTGTGAGTAGTGCCCCAGGGTTGTAATGCGTTCCAATCTTTGACTTACAAGGTCAGTGCTTTAAGTGTGGTTTAAGCTACAAGGGCTGGTGGGGTTATCAGTTTATTAGTTTATTCTCTAGTTTATTGATTGTGGGGCTTAATAGTAGGATTGTTGTGAAGTATAGGACGGAAGCTAGTTGTCCGATTATGATAAATGGGTCTTCGACTGGTTGTCCTCCGATTCAGGTTAGGATAGCGATAGTGGCGATTATGGTTCAAAATGTTAGTTGTGATAGTGGTCGGAATGTGCTTGTTCGTTGTTTTGAGTTGTGTGTAAGTGGGATTAGCAGTAGGATTATAATGGATATTATTAGGGCAAGTACTCCTCCAAGTTTGTTTGGGATGGAACGTAGGATGGCGTAGGCGAATAGGAAGTACCATTCTGGTTTGATGTGTGGTGGGGTTATTAGGGGGTTTGCTGGGGTAAAGTTTTCTGGGTCCCCAAGCAGTTGTGGGGAGAAAAGGGATAGGTACAGTAGTGTTATTATTATAAGGGCTGCCCCTAGCAGGTCTTTAGTTGAAAAGTATGGGTGGAACGGAATTTTATCTGAGTTTGAGTTTACCCCTGTTGGGTTGTTTGATCCCGTTTCGTGTAGGAATAGTATGTGTAGGATTGCAGTGGCTGAGATGATGAATGGCAGTAGGAAGTGGAAAGTGAAAAATCGTGTTAGTGTTGCGTTATCTACGGCGAACCCGCCTCAAATTCACTCTACTAGGGTGTTTCCTATATATGGAACTGCTGATAGTAGGTTTGTGATTACGGTAGCCCCTCAGAATGATATCTGTCCCCATGGCAGGACATAGCCCACGAACGCGGTTGCTATTACTAGGAATAGTAGGGCCACGCCGATGTTTCAGGTCTCTTTGTATAAGTATGAGCCGTAGTATAGGCCTCGCCCGATGTGTATATAAAGGCAGATAAAAAATATGGAGGCGCCGTTGGCGTGGATGTTTCGGATTAGTCAGCCGTGTTGTACGTCACGACAGATGTGGGCGATTGATGAGAATGCTGTGGAGGTGTCTGCGGTGTAGTGCATGGCCAAGAATAGGCCGGTGGAGATTTGGATTAGTAGGCACAGCCCTAACAAGGACCCAAAGTTTCATCAAGCGGAGATGTTTGATGGTGTGGGGAGGTCAATAAATGAGTTGTTTATTATTTTGATTATTGGGTGTGTTTTTCGGATTGGGGTCATTATTGGTTTTTATAGTTGAATAACAACGGTGGTTTTTCGTATCACAGGTTTTGGCATGGCCAAATGAAAATTATGTCGTACTTTGTTTTTTTTACTGTGTTGTGTATGGTGTTGGGGTTTATTGGTGTAGCGTCAAATCCTTCTCCTGTTTTTGGGGCGATGGGACTTGTAGTGTCTGCGTTGGGTGGTAGTGTGGTGTTAGTTATTTTTGGTGGGTCCTTTATTGCATTGGTGTTATTTTTAATTTATTTAGGTGGGATATTGGTAGTCTTTGCTTATTCTGTGGCACTTTCAGCAGACCAATATCCTGAGGTGTGGTTGGATTACTCTGTTTTGTATTATGTGTTTGGGTATTTTATATTAGTTTTGTTTTTAGTTTGGTACTTTGGAGGGTTGTCTATTGATGGGTGTGGGGCGTCTGGTGGGGACGATTTTGGTTTTGAGGGTACTCGGACTGATTTTAGTGGTGTTGCATTGATATATTCTTTGGGCGGGCCGTTATTATTGTTGTGTGGGGGGAGTTTAATGGTGGCCCTGTTTGTTGTCCTTGAGTTAACTCGAGGGTCGAGTTTTGGGGGGCTACGTGCGGTTTAGTAGTATGTGGTAATTGCGGCGGCTAGAGTGGCAATAAGTATGACTAGGTATGTTTTGATGTGTCCGGTGTGTGATTTGGACAGTTTTTTAGCTAGGGCGGTGTTAATTAATATGGCTGTTTTTGGGGCGATGGCCTCATATCAGATAAGGTCATTTAAGTGCATAGCGGTGTTTTGTCCGAATTGTATGTTGTATTTTGGTTGGGCTCGGTGTGCAAGGGTGTTAAAGAACCCCAGTTGTGTTGAGGATGTACTTGGTGTACTTTGTTTTGGTTTTAATAGGTTGGATGTTTGTATGGTGATATCTATAGCACATAGCAGGCCTACTAGCGTGATAATTGTGGCGGCTAGTTTTGTAATTGGGCCCATTGTTATTGTTTGGGGTGGGGTTGGTAGTATTGTTGTGGCCACAAATAGGCCAGATATAATACTTCCTATGGCGAGTCGTACTAGGGGTCGAGTCTGGCTTGGGTTTGTTTCTGCTGGGGTTGTAGTTGTGTTGTATCGAGGCTTATTTGTTTGGACA
>NW_026612519.1:0-17448 GCF_029931775.1 Euleptes europaea | reverse complement strand
TTTATAATTAATAGTGCCATAGGGATGAGGTGAAGGGCTATTAATAGGTGTTCTCGGGTGTTTGAGGGTGGGTGGGAGGTATTTGTTGGTGTTTTGTTTCGTTGCGTTATAATGAAGACATATAGGGAGTATAGGGCGGTTAATAGCGTCGTTAGGCCTGTTAAGATGATTGTTATGGTGGCTCAGTTTATAGCAGAAGTAATGATTATTAATTCCCCCATCAGGTTGATTGTAGGGGGTAGGGCCATGTTGGCTAAGTTTGCCATAAGTCATCATGTGGCTATAAGTGGGAGGGTGAGTTGAAGGCCCCGTGTTATTAATAAAGTTCGAGTGTGGGTTCGTTCATAGTTTGTGTTGGCTAGGCAAAATAGTATAGAAGAGGCTAATCCGTGGGCGACCATTAGAATTATTGTTCCTGAGATACTTCATGGGGTCTGAATTAGGGCTCCTGCAGTTACAAGGCCTATGTGGCTTACTGAGGAGTAGGCAATGATGGATTTTAAGTCTGTTTGACGTAGGCAAATGAGGCTGGTTATAATTATTCCCCAGAGGGCTAGAATAATGAGGGGGTAGCACATAGTTTGTGTTGTTGGGTTTAGGATTGGGGTGATTCGGATGATGCCGTATCCTCCCAGTTTAAGAAGTACGGCGGCCAGGATTATTGATCCAGCGATTGGGGCCTCAACGTGTGCTTTTGGTAGTCATAAGTGCATGGAGTATAGGGGTATTTTTACTATAAATGCTAGAAGACATGATAGTCATACTAGTGAGTTGGTTCATGTTATTAGTATTTCTGGGTGCTTTATTGACATTATTAGTGGTGTTGTGTGGTAGTTGTGGGTGTATGAATATAAAATTATTACTAATAGTGGGAGTGAGCCGGATAGTGTATAGAACAGGAAATAAGTGCCTGCGGCGAGTCGCTCTGTTTGGCTGCCCCAACGCGTGATAAGGATTAGTGTTGGGATTAGTGTTGCTTCAAATAACAGGTAGAATAGTATTAAGTTGTTTGAGGCGAATGTTAGAATTAGGGTGGTTTGTAGCAGAGCACAGGTTGATAAGAACAGGCGTTGTCGGGACTGAGGCTCTTTGGCCATGTGGCTTTGGCTTGCTACTACTATAAGTGGGAGCAATCAGGATGAAAGAATAGTCAGGGGGGTTGAGAATTGGTCGAGTGTTATCCATGTGTTGACATGTCAGATTTTTGTTAGTGTGGGGGCGTTTAATTGTCCTATTAATAGGAGTGTTGTTGTTATAGATAGGGCCGTATAAATGTGGAAGGTGTATTTAGTTGGGGCTAAAAGGGCGGTTGGGACTAGTATTACTGTTGCTATGGTTAGTTTTAGCATTTTAATAGGCTTATGGTTTTTAGGTGGTCTGTTGCGTGAGTGCGGGAGGATGCAGCTAATAGGGCCAGTCCTGCTCCTGCCTCACATGCGGACATGGTCAAGAGGGTAATTGGAAGGGTGGCAGTGGTTGACAGGTGTTGGGTTAAGGAGATAGCACTAAGTCCAATAAATAGGCTTAAAAGCAGGCCCTCGATGCATAGAAGGGCAGATACAAGATGTTTACGGTGGAGTGCTAGTCCTATAAGGCTTAGGGTAAAGATGGCTAGTATCAGTAGGTGTTGAGGTAGCATAGTTAGTGGCCCCATTATTTTGGGATGTACTAAGTCGAAATTAGTGATCTTGCTTTAGATTAGCCTCTATATTCTGCTCATTCTAGTCCTCCTTGGGATCACTCATAGACTAGGCCCAGGGCTAGTAGGGTGATAATTGTTGTAGTTCATATAAGGGTTGAATTGGGGGAGGGTAAGTTAATAGCTCACGGGGTTGGTAGGAGTAGGGCGACTTCTAGGTCAAAAAGTAGGAATAAGATAGCGACTAGAAAAAATCGCAATGAGAAAGGTAGTCGTGCTGAACCGACTGGGTCAAAGCCGCATTCGTATGGGGACAATTTTTCTGTGTCAGGGGTGGCTTGTGGTAGTCAAAAGCTAATGATGATTAGGGCGGCGGTTAGTGCGGTGGATATTAGAGTTACTATTATAATGTTTATTACTTCCTCTTAGGGTTAATTATGAGCTAAGGCTTTGTGAGTGGAAGTCACCTGTACTTTTAAATACTAAGGAAGTTATGAACCTCATCAATAGATTGAGATGTAAAGGAAGAGTCAAACAACGTCTACAAAGTGTCAGTATCATGCGGCCGCTTCGAATCCAAAGTGGTGGTCAGTGGTGAAGTGGAATTTTATTTGGCGTAGCAGGCAGACTACTAGGAAGCTAGTCCCAATGATTACATGTAGTCCGTGGAAGCCAGTGGCCACAAAAAAGGTGGTGCCATAGGCTCCGTCTGCTACTGTGAAAGAGGCCTCCAGATATTCTATAGCCTGTAGTAGTGTAAAGTAGGCCCCCAGTATGATTGTAAGCACTAGGGCCTGTATGGCCTCTTTTCGTTCTCCTCCTATGATTGAATGGTGGGCTCAGGTTACTGTAACACCTGATGCCAGTAGTACTGCGGTATTAAGTAGGGGAACTTCAAACGGGTTTAGGGGAGTAATTCCGCTTGGGGGTCAACAACCTCCAAGCTCTGGTGTAGGTGCAAGGCTTGAGTGATAGAATGCTCAAAAGAACCCGATGAAAAAGAAAACCTCTGAGGCAATGAATAAAATTATGCCATAACGAAGTCCCTGTTGAACTTGGTGGGTGTGGTGGCCTTGGTAGGTTCCTTCCCGAACAACATCTCGTCATCATTGCAGTATTGTTAATAGTATAGTGGTAAGGCCGATGGTTATTAATGTATTTGAGCCAAAGTGGAACCATATTGCGAGCCCAGAGGTTATTAATAAGGCTGCAATGGCCCCTGTTAGGGGCCATGGGCTTTGGTCTACTATGTGGAAGCTGTGGGCTTGGTGGGTCATTAAACGTTTTCTTGTAGGTAGAGACTTAATAATAGTACGAATACATATGCTTGGATCATTGCAACAGCGACTTCTAGGGCGGTTAACAATAGGAGGGTGACTGAGGTTAGCACTGATACTGATGGTATTAATGGCATTAATACAAGTGTGGCTGTTGAGATAAGTTGGATTAACAGGTGTCCTGCAGTTAGGTTTGCAGTAAGACGCACCCCCAGGGCTAGGGGTCGAATTAATAGGCTAGCTGTTTCGATAATTACTAAAATTGGAACTAGCGGGGTGGGTGTGCCCATGGGTAGTAGGTGTCCGATGGAGGCGGTGGGCTGGTTTCAAAGCCCAACAAGTACTGTAAATAGTCATATTGGTAGGGCCAGGCTTATGTTTATGGATAGTTGTGTGGTGGGGGTAAATGTGTATGGTAATAGCCCTAGCAGGTTGATTGTTAATAGGTATAACAAAATTGTTAATAGAAGCAGTGCTCAGGGGTGTCCTGTCTTACTGATTGGGGATATTAGTTGTTTTGTGGCGGTTTTTATTAGTCATAGTTTTAGTGCCCATGTGCGGCTTGGTATTAGATGTGTTTGTGAGTGAAATAGTGTTGTTGGGGCCAGTAGGGCAAGCAGGATTAATGGGACTCCTATTATCTGTGGGGTTGCGAATTGGTCGAATAGGTTTAACATCATAATCAGGATCAGCATGGGGGCTGGGTGCTTAGGGGTTTTGTAGTTGGTTGGTTGGCTATCTGGTGTTTTAACAGCTTTGGTTTTATTATAAGGAGGGTGATAAACCATACGGTTAACATAATTATAAGTCACGGAGCGGGGTTTAGTTGGGGCACGTCTTTAAGTGGTTATTGTTCCAATCTTTGGCTTAAAAGGCCAATGCTATTATGTAAAGCTTCTTAAAGATTGAAGTATCATGTTAGACCATAATTCGAAGTTGTCTAGGGTGGTGGCTTCTACTACAATGGGCATAAAGCTGTGGTTTGACCCGCAGATTTCTGAGCACTGGCCGTAAAATAGGCCTGGGGAAGCTGTAGTAAATGTTGTCTGGTTTAGTCGCCCAGGGATTGCATCGGTTTTAATGCCTAGTGAGGGGACGGCTCAAGAGTGAAGGACGTCTTCGGCTGAAATTAACATGCGGATCGGGGACTCTACGGGTACAACTATTCGGTGGTCTGTCTCTAGTAGTCGAATGGCCCCTGATCACAGGTCTGTTGTTGGGGTCATATAGGAGTCAAATGTTAGGTTTTCATAGTCTGTGTATTCGTAGCTTCAATATCATTGGTGTCCAAGGGCCTTAATTGTTAGGTGTGGGTTGTTAATCTCATCTATTAGGTACAGGATTCGTAAGGACGGCAGTGCAATTATGATTAGAATGATAGACGGCAGGACTGTTCAGATTATTTCAACTGCTTGGGCATCTATTGTGTTAGTGTGCGTTAGTGTGGTTGTTATTATAAGAGAGATAATATATAGGACGAAGGCGCTGATAAGGAATACGATTATAAGTGCGTGGTCGTGGAAGTGGAGGAGCTCTTCTATGATGGGGGATGCTGCGTCTTGGAATCCTAGTTGGGCAGGTTGTGCCATTGAGTCTCACAGGGGTTAGACTGTAATTTAGCCCTGACAGTGCTATGTAATAATTTACTAGAGGCTCGTGTTTGATAAGAGAGGGGTACGCAGTGGGCGTACGTTTAGCTTGAAACTAAAAGGTGGGGGTTCGAGTCCCTCGTCTCTTGGCAGGTTAAGATTGGACAAAGGCTGGTTCTTCATACGTGTGGTATGGGGGCGGGCAGCCGTGGAGTCACTCTAGGTTGACGTGTGTTAGTTCTGTGTTATTTGGGGTCCGTTTGGCAGAAAATGCCTCTCAGATAATATATATTATTATGATGACGGCAACAAGTGATGTTAGTGATCCAATTGATGAGACAGTGTTCCATAGTGTGTAGGCGTCTGGGTAGTCTGAGTACCGTCGTGGCATTCCAGCAAGACCTAAAAAGTGTTGGGGGAAGAATGTTATGTTTACGCCAATAAATATAACCCCGAATTGGGCTTTTGTTAAAGTGCTATGTAATGAGAAGCCAGTAAATAGTGGAAATCAGTGTACGAATCCGCCTATAATTGCAAATACTGCTCCTATAGATAAGACGTAGTGGAAGTGTGCGACTACGTAGTATGTGTCATGTAATACAATATCCAGGGATGAGTTTGCTAAGACGATCCCGGTTAGTCCGCCCACGGTAAACAGGAAGATAAAGCCAAGAGCCCACAGCAAGGCTGCGTCTCATTTGATTAGTCCGCCATGAAGGGTTGCTAACCAGCTGAATACTTTTACCCCAGTTGGGATTGCAATAATTATTGTGGCAGAGGTAAAGTATGCGCGGGTGTCTACATCCATGCCAACTGTGAATATATGGTGGGCTCAGACGATAAAACCAAGGAATCCGATAGAGACCATGGCCCACACCATGCCCATGTAGCCAAAGGGCTCTTTTTTACCAGCGTAGTATGCTACGATGTGGGAGATCATACCAAATCCGGGTAAAATTAAGATGTAAACTTCTGGGTGCCCAAAAAATCAGAACAGGTGTTGGTATAGCACGGGGTCTCCTCCGCCTGCCGGGTCAAAGAAGGTGGTGTTTAGGTTTCGGTCTGTTAATAGTATTGTGATGCCGGCAGCTAGTACTGGCAGAGACAGTAGAAGAAGTACTGCGGTGATAAGTACAGATCATACGAAGAGGGGGGTGTTGTATTGAGTTATTGCTGGGGCTTTTATATTAATGCAGGTGGTAATAAAGTTAATAGCCCCCAGGATGGAAGAAACCCCTGCTAGGTGCAGGGAAAAAATTGTCAGGTCTACGGATGCTCCTGCATGGGCCAGGTTGGCAGCTAGTGGTGGGTAGACGGTTCAGCCAGTTCCTGCCCCGGCTTCAACTCCGGAAGAGGCCAGTAAAAGGAGTAGTGAGGGGGGCAGGAGTCAAAAGCTTATGTTGTTTATTCGTGGAAAAGCCATGTCTGGGGCCCCAATTATTAGTGGAACCAGCCAGTTTCCGAAGCCCCCGATCATTACGGGTATTACCATGAAGAAGATTATTACAAAAGCATGGGCGGTTACAACCACATTATAGATTTGGTCGTCCCCAAGAAGGGTTCCAGGCTGGCTAAGCTCAGCTCGAATTAGCAAGCTTAGGCCAGTGCCGGCTATTCCGGCCCAGGCGCCAAAAAGTAGATACAGGGTGCCGATGTCTTTGTGGTTTGTCGAAAAAAATCAACGATTGATGGTCACAGGTAGGATGGCCGAGGGCAAGGCGGTGAGCTGTAGTCTCACAGACAGAGGTTTGAGTCCTTTTCGTACCAAGCTCCGTAGCGTAGAACGCAACAAAATGCAAGTTTGGAGACGCACCCAAAAAGGTGCCGGGGCTTCTCCCGTTTTTCTATAACGGGAGAAGGTAGATTGAAGCCCGCTGGATAGGGTGTTTAGTTGTTAACTAAAGTTTTATGGGATCAAAGCCCGTCGGTCTAGGGAGGTCTTAGCTTAATTAAAGTGTCTGAGTTGCATTCAGGAGATGTATATTAGTGTTTTACAGGCCTTCAGGGAATAAGATGTGTTTCTTGTTTGGGGCTTTGAAGGCCCCTGGTTTAAATAGTTAACCTAAGTCCCTGGGGGTGGGGCGGGGTTTATATGTTGTATAGTAGTGGTGTGATTGGTAGAAGGAGGGCTGTTGTAGTAGTTGCCGTGGTTATTAGGTGTGTGTGGTTGTTTTTGAATCGTCATGTGTTTTTTGTTGTGGTTGTGGTGGGCGGGTTTGTTAGTGTAGTGAAATAGGCTAGGCGGGTATAAAAGAATAGGCTTGGTAGGCTTATTAGGGCTAATGTTGTGGCTAGTGGGGTTAGCTGGTGTAGTGTTAGTTCTTTGATAATTAGCAGTTTTGGCATGAACCCTGTTAGGGGGGGAAGGCCCCCTAGTGATATTAGTGTTAGTATTATTATGGTTAAAAGTGTAGAGGAGTTAGACCAGGTGGTAGTAAGGTCTGTGATGTTTTTTGTTGATGCTGTTAATATAGAGGTAAATATTGCTGTGGTTGCGGCTAAATAGATAATTATGGTTAGTGTTGTAAGGCTGTGGCCCATAGTTAGGGCAATTGTTAATCATCCCATATGGGCGATTGAGGAGAAGGCCATGATTTTTCGGAGTTGTGTCTGATTTAGGCCTGACCACCCCCCAATTATTGTGGATAGGAGTCCCAGCACTAGGACCAGGTTTAGTGATAGGTGGTTGTGTATTATATAAAGTAGGGCTAGGGGGGCAAGTTTTTGTCATGTTGATATGATTAGGGCGGTTATTATTGTAGACCCCTGCAGGACCTCTGGGTATCAGAAGTGTGTTGGTGCCAAGCCTAGTTTTATTGCGATGGCTACTGTTAAAATTAGTGCAGTTGAGTTGTGCGTTGGCTGTATAATTGTTCATTGTCCGGTCTGTCAGGTGTTGATCAGGCTGGCCAGGAGGATTAGGGCAGCGGCTGCAGCTTGTGTTAGGAAATATTTTGTGGCGGCTTCTGTTGCTCGTGGGTGGTGTTGTTTAGTAATGTGTGGTAGTATGGCTAGTGTATTGATTTCTAGTCCAAGTCATGCAAGTAGTCAGTGGTGGCTTGATGTGGTGATGATGGTGCCTGTCGCTAGGCTTGAGATTAGGATTGTTTGTGTTATTGGGCTTATTAGTATAGGAAGGGTTGTGTACCAACATTGTCGGGGTATGGGCCCGAAAGCTTTATTAGCTGACTTTACTAGTAGGTAGTATAATTGGAAGTACACGAAGTTTTGGGCTTCGTAGTGCAGGTTCGTAGCCTGTCTTTCTAAGGAAGTGGGAGGGGCGAGTCTCCATATCATACTCTATCAAAGTAGTCCTTAATGTTTCGGGCACACTGCCAAAGTTTGGGTTATGTTAGTGGGGGGGTGCCTGATATTGAAATGGGTGTGGCAATGTATCAGACGCAAAGGGCTAGGGTTAGTGGTAGGAAGTTTTTTCAAAGTAGGTGCATTAGTTGGTCATATCGAAATCGTGGATATGATGCGCGGATTCACAGGAAGCCCAGTGTTAACATGCAGGTTTTAATCATAATATTTATTGAAAATAGTTCTGGGGTGTTGGGGCAGTTTGGGCCTAGGAATAGGATACATGAGAGGGTGTTTATTATTAAGATGTTTGCGTATTCTGCTAGGAAGAATAGTGCGAATGGGCCGGCTGCGTATTCAACATTAAATCCTGAGACAAGCTCTGACTCGCCTTCGGTTAGGTCGAATGGGGCCCGGTTTGTTTCTGCAATTGTTGAGATGTATCATATTATTATTAGTGGTCATACACATGTTGCTAATCACGTGTTTTTTTGTGTTGTTAGCAGGGTTTGTATTGAAAATCCCCCCGTGAATATTATGGTTGATAGTACAATGATTCCTATTGTTACCTCATAAGAGATAGTTTGTGCGACTGCCCGTAGGGCGCCAACGAGGGCGTATTTTGAGTTTGTTGCTCACCCAGATCATAGAATTGAGTATACAGCAAGGCTTGAGATAGCCAGTAGTATTAATAGGCCTAAATTAGCGTCCATGATGGGGTTTGGTATTGGAATGGGGGCTCAAATTGTTAGTGACAGTAGTAGTGCTAGTATTGGTATGGCTAAAAATAGTGTTGGTGTTGATGCCGTTGGTCGGATGGGTTCTTTGGTGAAAAGTTTTAGTCCGTCTGCAATTGGTTGTAGTAGGCCGTAGGGCCCTACAATGTTTGGGCCCTTGCGTAGTTGTATGTAGCCTAGGGTTTTTCGTTCTAATAGGGTTAGGAAGGCAACTGCTAGTAGGATTGGGATGATGAGTGTTAGTGGGTTAACTACTAGGGTTATTGTGGTTTTAATTATTAGGGAGAAGATTTGAGCTTCTGTTGTAAGGGCTTAGGCCTTTTGCATAATTACCTGGCTCTGCCACCCTAAAGCGTGGCCCTGGTCTTAGGCCGCTGGTTTTGATAAATGGGCTCTTTAGTGTGGGTAAGAGCTTGGTATTAGCACGTGGGGGTCCTATTGGTGCTTCTCCCTGGGTCCTTTCGTACTGAAGGGAGAAAAACATAGATAGAAACCGACCTGGATTTCTCCGGTCTGAACTCAGATCACGTAGGACTAGTTAATCGTTGAACAAACGAACCCTTGGTAGTGGCTGCACCACCAGGATGTCCTGATCCAACATCGAGGTCGTAAACCCTCTTGGCGATAGGGGCTCTAAAAGAGGATGGCGCTGTTATCCCTGGGGTAACTTGGTTCGTTGATCTGTGTTACAGGGTCAATTTTATGGTGGTCTCATTGGCTTGTGGGTCTTTGATAGATTTTTGGTCTGTGGTCTTGGAAGTTTTGTTTATTTCCGAAGTCGCCCCAACTAAAAACAAGGCTAAGGGGGGGGGGTAGAGGCCCCGTGGTTATTAGTTTTTGTTTTAAGCTCCACAGGGTCTTTTCGTCTTATGTTTACATCCTAGCTTTTTAACTAGGGGATCAAGTTCATTGATCTGCTTTAGGAGACAGTTGGGCCCTCATTTAGCCGTTCATACTAGTCATTATTTAAGTGACAAGTGATTACGCTACCTTTGCACGGTTAGAATACCGCGGCCGTTTAAAAGATCACTGGGCAGGCAGCACCTTTAATACTTGTGTGGCTAAAGGCTATGTTTTTGGTAAACAGTTGGGGCCCTAAGTGGCTGAGTTCCTTTTGTGGCGTTTAATCTGTCTGTGCTGCACTCCTGTGTTGGGTTAACAGGGGGTTATATTATATGGTTAAAAAGTGTGTTAAATTTTTCCATTTGTGGTCTGTTATTTACTGGTAGTTTATCTATTTCCAGTTTATGGGGGTGCATGTAGAGAGCGGGGCTCTTATTACTAATTTTAACAGTGGTGTCTCTATTGTGGTAGAGTAGCTCAGTTAAGTGGTCTAGGGGTTCTTGGTTTGTTTAGTATCTTTAAGATTGTGTGCTGTGACGCGTTTAGTTTTTGGTGGCTGCTTTAAGGCCAACTGGTGTGTTTTATTTGGTGTTTTCCTCTAGGATTGGTTGTTTTCAATTACAATAAGGCTGTACCCTTATTGTATATAGTATAGGAGTGACAGTGGTAAATATGCTTGTATTTAGGTTCAGGCGTCCTATAGTTGAACTAGAATTCTTTTATTGAGCAACCAGCTATCACCAGGCTCGATAGGCGTGTCACCTCTACCTAGCAGTCTCTCCAGCCTTTTGCCACAGGGACGGGTGTACTCAAAAAGTTGCTGTTAGGTAGCTCGTCTGGGTTCGGGTGAGCAGGTTTTAGTGCGCTTTATCTGTATTTGCTTATTAAACCATGATGCAAAAGGTACAAGGTCAGATCTTTGCTTTGTTGGTGCTTGGGGTTTTTCATAGTTCTTTCATTGTTCCCTTGCGGTACTATATGCTATTGCGTCAAGTGGGTGTTTTCTATCGCCTAAAAATATACTGGTACTGGGTTAAATGGTTTGGTTTATAGTGGGGCTTGAGGTTTTGAACTGTTTGTTGAGCTGTGGAGTTTGGGCTCAAGCGGGTTTTTGTTTAAACGTTTTTCAATTGTAAGTTGAATGCTTTATATAAGTGTAAGCTACCTCTTGATTTAGTGGCCAAGTGCACTTTCCAGTACACTTACCTTGTTACGACTTGCCTCATCTGTTGGTGTTTTGTTTTTTATAAAGTGTGGTTTATTAGTTCTTGAGGAGGGTGACGGGCGGTGTGTACGTGTCCCATGGCAGGCTTCAAACAGGCTTATCTTGCTTGTTTTACTGCTAAATCCACCTTCTGGTGAAGGTTTCATGTCACTTGTGGTGTTTTCTAGTGTAGAAAATGTAGCTCATCTCTGCCCCCTTATATGCTACACCTTGACCTGACGTGTTAAATGTTATCTATCTTACTTACGGCAGTTCTTTCATAAGGTAGG
Source organism: Euleptes europaea (assembly GCF_029931775.1). Lineage (NCBI taxonomy): Eukaryota > Metazoa > Chordata > Lepidosauria > Squamata > Sphaerodactylidae > Euleptes > Euleptes europaea. The sequence continues at coordinate 6,566 of NW_026612519.1, read as the reverse complement.
TTTGCGACGGCGGTATATAGGCTGGGTAAAGGCAAAAGGGGGTAAGGTTTGGCGTGGAGTATCGATTATAGGACAAGCTCCTCTAGGTTGGTTTGGGGCACCGTCAAGTCCTTAGAGTTTTAAGTTTTTCACTTGTAATTCTCTGGCGAGTTGCTAGTGTAAGGTGCAAGTTTGGTTTATGGCCAAGCATAATAGGGTATCTAATCCTAGTTTGGGCCTTGGCTTTCGTGAGTCGATGGGGCTTAATTAATTGTGGGAGGGGTGGAGTTGTTTTTGCATTGGTTAGTATTTTACAACGTAGGTGCAGCTCAGCCTTCTTTTATTAAGTTTTAGGGGTCTAGTCACTTTTTACGCCGAGTATTATTATTTTGGGGCTTTCGTATAACCGCGGTGGCTGGCACGAAATTTACCGCCCCGTCTGGTTTAACTGTGGCTAAGTCAAGCTTTATGGCTTATACATTAATGTTTATCACTGCTGGGCCCCGTGTGGGTGTGGCGGTGCTAGGTGTCTGGGGCTAAATAGTGTGGTGTGCCTGATACCTGCTCCTGGCCTAGTGGGTAGGCACTGTGTGGGGGTTTGCACAGGGGTGTGGAGGCTTGCATGTGTAATTCGAGTTAAAAATAATAATAAGTTTAGGACCAAAACGGTGTGTTTCCGGGAAATTACTAGGATCCATAACGGCAACTTCAGGGCCGTGCTTTAGTATTATTTAAGCTACAGTAACGGAGTTGCCGTTGTGTGGTTTAGTGTGTGTAATATATATATATATATATATATATATATATATACATTTTGGGGTTTTATTTTGTGTGTGGGGAGCTGCGATTTTTGTTCTTGTGGTATTATGGCAAGTCTTGGATCGCAACTAAGAAAAAATTTTTGCAATTAAATCTCGTTTTAGGGGTTTGGCGAGAAGCACTTTAATTGCAGGGAAAAATTCTTAGTGGGGGGTAAGGGGGGTTTGCCGGAGGTAGCCGTGTGAGTATGGGCGTGTTCGGGGCGTGGGTGTGTGTGGGTGTATGTGGGTGTATGGGGGGCGTGTGTGTGTGTGTGTGTGTGTGTGTGTGTGTGTGTGGGTATGGGTATGGGTATGGGTATGGGTATGGGTGTGGGTATGGGTATGGGTATGGGTGTGGGTATGGGTGTAGGTGTAGGTGTAGGTGTAGGTATAGGTATAGGTATAGGTATAGGTGTCGTGTTTATTCATTGGTTTTTAGTCTAGTAAATAATTATATGTCCTTCGAGCATGAATAATTTACCCCTGGGTGGGCTTGTGGGATCGTGGGCCATCTTGCACCGTAGGTTCAGCAGAGTTGTTAGTTGACAGCCACTGGAAATGAGGTTGTGATATACCACCCTAAAAATAAAAATACCAGCCGCATGACAGCACAGGGATGCTATGAGTATGAGGAGACGTGTAACTAATCCTAGCAACCAAAGGCCTCTTAAAAGGCACGAGTGATACGTCAGCGATTAATGGACTTGACCTCACAGAACCAGAGGCCTTGGAAAGGGCACTGTGTGTTAGTCTACATTTCATGGACTACGAGACTGGGCACCTGGTGTGCGAATACAAGGATTGATGATCTCTCGGGATATGTCCGGTAAAGAATCAATATGTCTTAAATACATGGATTTATTAATCCACGCTTATTTGATGATATGTACTATGTAAAATCAATGATAGGATGTACTGGGACAATATTCATGGGGCAGATAGATGTATGTTGATTATACATAGTATGTATTATGTAAAATTAATAATAATATGTACTGGGACAATATTCATGGGGCAAATAAATGTATGTTGATTATACATAGTATGTAAAGGGGGACCCCCCATAACCCTAGACACTAATGGAGGTCCTGGAGTTTATAAGGTTGTTAAATGGCCATATAGGCTCCACCCCCGTGTGGGGGTGAAGCCTATTTGGGTGGGGTGGTCTCAGAAAATAGTTTAAGTGAAAACACTAGTTTTGGGGACTAGAGTTAAGAGTTGAGTCTTTTTTTTGATATACTGCGGGCGGAGGCCTTGGAGTTTATAAGGTTGTTAAGTGGCCATATAGGCTCCACCCCCGTGTGGGGGTGAAGCCTATTTGGGTGGGGTGGTCTCAGAAAATAGTTTAAGTGAAAACACTAGTTTTGGGGACTAGAGTTAAGAGTTGAGTCTTTTTTTGATATACTGCGGGCGGAGGCCTTGGAGTTTATAAGGTTGTTAAGTGGCCATATAGGCTCCACCCCCGTGTGGGGGTGAAGCCTATTTGGGTGGGGTGGTCTTAGAAAATAGTTTAAGTGAAAACACTAGTTTTGGGGACTAGAGTTAAGAGTTGAGTCTTTTTTTTGATATACTGCGGGCGGAGGCCTTGGAGTTTATAAGGTTGTTAAGTGGCCATATAGGCTCCACCCCCGTGTGGGGGTGAAGCCTATTTGGGTGGGGTGGTCTTAGAAAATAGTTTAAGTGAAAACACTAGTTTTGGGGACTAGAGTTAAGAGTTGAGTCTTTTTTTTGATATACTGCGGGCGGAGGCCTTGGAGTTTATAAGGTTGTTAAGTGGCCATATAGGCTCCACCCCCGTGTGGGGGTGAAGCCTATTTGGGTGGGGTGGTCTCAGAAAATAGTTTAAGTGAAAACACTAGTTTTGGGGACTAGAGTTAAGAGTTGAGTCTTTTTTGTATGTGGGGGTGTGAGTAGTGCCCCAGGGTTGTAATGCGTTCCAATCTTTGACTTACAAGGTCAGTGCTTTAAGTGTGGTTTAAGCTACAAGGGCTGGTGGGGTTATCAGTTTATTAGTTTATTCTCTAGTTTATTGATTGTGGGGCTTAATAGTAGGATTGTTGTGAAGTATAGGACGGAAGCTAGTTGTCCGATTATGATAAATGGGTCTTCGACTGGTTGTCCTCCGATTCAGGTTAGGATAGCGATAGTGGCGATTATGGTTCAAAATGTTAGTTGTGATAGTGGTCGGAATGTGCTTGTTCGTTGTTTTGAGTTGTGTGTAAGTGGGATTAGCAGTAGGATTATAATGGATATTATTAGGGCAAGTACTCCTCCAAGTTTGTTTGGGATGGAACGTAGGATGGCGTAGGCGAATAGGAAGTACCATTCTGGTTTGATGTGTGGTGGGGTTATTAGGGGGTTTGCTGGGGTAAAGTTTTCTGGGTCCCCAAGCAGTTGTGGGGAGAAAAGGGATAGGTACAGTAGTGTTATTATTATAAGGGCTGCCCCTAGCAGGTCTTTAGTTGAAAAGTATGGGTGGAACGGAATTTTATCTGAGTTTGAGTTTACCCCTGTTGGGTTGTTTGATCCCGTTTCGTGTAGGAATAGTATGTGTAGGATTGCAGTGGCTGAGATGATGAATGGCAGTAGGAAGTGGAAAGTGAAAAATCGTGTTAGTGTTGCGTTATCTACGGCGAACCCGCCTCAAATTCACTCTACTAGGGTGTTTCCTATATATGGAACTGCTGATAGTAGGTTTGTGATTACGGTAGCCCCTCAGAATGATATCTGTCCCCATGGCAGGACATAGCCCACGAACGCGGTTGCTATTACTAGGAATAGTAGGGCCACGCCGATGTTTCAGGTCTCTTTGTATAAGTATGAGCCGTAGTATAGGCCTCGCCCGATGTGTATATAAAGGCAGATAAAAAATATGGAGGCGCCGTTGGCGTGGATGTTTCGGATTAGTCAGCCGTGTTGTACGTCACGACAGATGTGGGCGATTGATGAGAATGCTGTGGAGGTGTCTGCGGTGTAGTGCATGGCCAAGAATAGGCCGGTGGAGATTTGGATTAGTAGGCACAGCCCTAACAAGGACCCAAAGTTTCATCAAGCGGAGATGTTTGATGGTGTGGGGAGGTCAATAAATGAGTTGTTTATTATTTTGATTATTGGGTGTGTTTTTCGGATTGGGGTCATTATTGGTTTTTATAGTTGAATAACAACGGTGGTTTTTCGTATCACAGGTTTTGGCATGGCCAAATGAAAATTATGTCGTACTTTGTTTTTTTTACTGTGTTGTGTATGGTGTTGGGGTTTATTGGTGTAGCGTCAAATCCTTCTCCTGTTTTTGGGGCGATGGGACTTGTAGTGTCTGCGTTGGGTGGTAGTGTGGTGTTAGTTATTTTTGGTGGGTCCTTTATTGCATTGGTGTTATTTTTAATTTATTTAGGTGGGATATTGGTAGTCTTTGCTTATTCTGTGGCACTTTCAGCAGACCAATATCCTGAGGTGTGGTTGGATTACTCTGTTTTGTATTATGTGTTTGGGTATTTTATATTAGTTTTGTTTTTAGTTTGGTACTTTGGAGGGTTGTCTATTGATGGGTGTGGGGCGTCTGGTGGGGACGATTTTGGTTTTGAGGGTACTCGGACTGATTTTAGTGGTGTTGCATTGATATATTCTTTGGGCGGGCCGTTATTATTGTTGTGTGGGGGGAGTTTAATGGTGGCCCTGTTTGTTGTCCTTGAGTTAACTCGAGGGTCGAGTTTTGGGGGGCTACGTGCGGTTTAGTAGTATGTGGTAATTGCGGCGGCTAGAGTGGCAATAAGTATGACTAGGTATGTTTTGATGTGTCCGGTGTGTGATTTGGACAGTTTTTTAGCTAGGGCGGTGTTAATTAATATGGCTGTTTTTGGGGCGATGGCCTCATATCAGATAAGGTCATTTAAGTGCATAGCGGTGTTTTGTCCGAATTGTATGTTGTATTTTGGTTGGGCTCGGTGTGCAAGGGTGTTAAAGAACCCCAGTTGTGTTGAGGATGTACTTGGTGTACTTTGTTTTGGTTTTAATAGGTTGGATGTTTGTATGGTGATATCTATAGCACATAGCAGGCCTACTAGCGTGATAATTGTGGCGGCTAGTTTTGTAATTGGGCCCATTGTTATTGTTTGGGGTGGGGTTGGTAGTATTGTTGTGGCCACAAATAGGCCAGATATAATACTTCCTATGGCGAGTCGTACTAGGGGTCGAGTCTGGCTTGGGTTTGTTTCTGCTGGGGTTGTAGTTGTGTTGTATCGAGGCTTATTTGTTTGGACATAAAAGGTTAGGCGTAGGCTGTAGGCGGCTGTAAGGGCGGTAGCAATAATAGTGGTTGATAGGGCTCAGGCGTTTAAGTGTGATGTGTTTATTGTTTCAATGATTACGTCTTTAGTGTAAAATCCAGCTAGGAAGGGGGCCCCTGTTAGGGCTAGGTTGCCGATAGTTATACAGGTTGTGGTTAGCGGTATTGTTTTTTGGGTGCTTCCTATTTTTCGGATGTCTTGTTCGTCCCCGAGATTATGAATTACTGAACCTGCGCATAGGAATAGTATGGCCTTGAAAAAGGCGTGTGTGGTGATGTGTAGGTATGTTAACTGTGGCTGGTTTAGTCCTAGTGTTAGTATTATTAGGCCGAGCTGGCTTGAGGTGGAGAAGGCAATGATCTTTTTGATATCGTTTTGTGTGAGGGCACAGAGTGCTGCAAAGGTTGTAGTTATTGCTCCTAGGCATAGGCAGAGGGTAGTTGTGGCCTGGCTGTTTTGTATTATTGGGAATAGCCGGGCCAGTAGAAAAATTCCGGCAACGACTATTGTGCTAGAGTGAAGTAGTGCTGATACTGGGGTTGGGCCTTCTATGGCTGCTGGCAGCCATGGGTGTAGCCCAAATTGGGCGGATTTTCCCATGGCTGCTAAGACTAGGCCTAGTAGTGGCAGGGTGGGGGGGGTCGTATGTGAGAATGTTTGTTGTACGTCCCATGTGTTGTAGTGTATTGCGAATCAAGCTAAAGACAGGATTAGTCCAATGTCTCCGATTCGGTTGTATATAACAGCTTGTAGGGCGGATGTGTTTGCATTGGTGCGCCCGTGCCACCACCCGATTAGTAAGAAGGATATGATGCCTACCCCTTCCCAGCCAACAAATAGTTGTAATAGGCTGTTTGCTGTTGTTATGGTTATTATGGCTAGGAGGAATAGTATTAAGTATTTTATAAATTTGTTTTTGTTCGGGTCTAGTTTTATATATCAATCTGAGAACTCCAGGATGGCCCAGGTGATAAATAGGGCTGTTGTTATAAACGTGGTAGAGTAAATATCAAATAGGAAGCTGATATTAATGTTGAAGGACGTTTGTAGTCAGGTAGCGTTGGTTATAGTTGTTTGTATTCCGTAGTTGATAAAAATATTGGTTGGAATTAGGCTTGTCAGGCAGGCAAGTTTAGTAGTTTGTGTGAAGTAGCCCGAGGCTTGTGTAATAAACATAGAGGTAATAATAGGGGCAATAAGGACTAGCAGGGTTGAAATTATGGTTGAGTAGAATAGTATGGAGGTCATGTACTTTCACTTGGAGTTGCACCAAGTAGTGTTAATGCCTAAGATTAAAGGAAGGTCTAATATCCTTTGAAAGTCTTGGGTTATAATGTGGAGTGGTCCGGAGAATTTAACTTCGGTAATTTGAATTAGCAGTTCCAATTTGTGTCGTCCCTCTCGGTATGCAAGGGGCGGGGTGCCCCTGTTGTTAAGTCCACAGCTTAGTGTTTTGATCAAACTATGCCTACTTCTGGGTGCTACAGGATTAGTTTTGGGTTTA
>NW_026612518.1:0-17449 GCF_029931775.1 Euleptes europaea | reverse complement strand
TTGTAGCTTAAACCACACTTAAAGCACTGACCTTGTAAGTCAAAGATTGGAACGCATTACAACCCTGGGGCACTACTCACACCCCCACATACAAAAAAGACTCAACTCTTAACTCTAGTCCCCAAAACTAGTGTTTTCACTTAAACTATTTTCTGAGACCACCCCACCCAAATAGGCTTCACCCCCACACGGGGGTGGAGCCTATATGGCCACTTAACAACCTTATAAACTCCAAGGCCTCCGCCCGCAGTATATCAAAAAAAAGACTCAACTCTTAACTCTAGTCCCCAAAACTAGTGTTTTCACTTAAACTATTTTCTAAGACCACCCCACCCAAATAGGCTTCACCCCCACACGGGGGTGGAGCCTATATGGCCACTTAACAACCTTATAAACTCCAAGGCCTCCGCCCGCAGTATATCAAAAAAAAGACTCAACTCTTAACTCTAGTCCCCAAAACTAGTGTTTTCACTTAAACTATTTTCTAAGACCACCCCACCCAAATAGGCTTCACCCCCACACGGGGGTGGAGCCTATATGGCCACTTAACAACCTTATAAACTCCAAGGCCTCCGCCCGCAGTATATCAAAAAAAGACTCAACTCTTAACTCTAGTCCCCAAAACTAGTGTTTTCACTTAAACTATTTTCTGAGACCACCCCACCCAAATAGGCTTCACCCCCACACGGGGGTGGAGCCTATATGGCCACTTAACAACCTTATAAACTCCAAGGCCTCCGCCCGCAGTATATCAAAAAAAAGACTCAACTCTTAACTCTAGTCCCCAAAACTAGTGTTTTCACTTAAACTATTTTCTGAGACCACCCCACCCAAATAGGCTTCACCCCCACACGGGGGTGGAGCCTATATGGCCATTTAACAACCTTATAAACTCCAGGACCTCCATTAGTGTCTAGGGTTATGGGGGGTCCCCCTTTACATACTATGTATAATCAACATACATTTATTTGCCCCATGAATATTGTCCCAGTACATATTATTATTAATTTTACATAATACATACTATGTATAATCAACATACATCTATCTGCCCCATGAATATTGTCCCAGTACATCCTATCATTGATTTTACATAGTACATATCATCAAATAAGCGTGGATTAATAAATCCATGTATTTAAGACATATTGATTCTTTACCGGACATATCCCGAGAGATCATCAATCCTTGTATTCGCACACCAGGTGCCCAGTCTCGTAGTCCATGAAATGTAGACTAACACACAGTGCCCTTTCCAAGGCCTCTGGTTCTGTGAGGTCAAGTCCATTAATCGCTGACGTATCACTCGTGCCTTTTAAGAGGCCTTTGGTTGCTAGGATTAGTTACACGTCTCCTCATACTCATAGCATCCCTGTGCTGTCATGCGGCTGGTATTTTTATTTTTAGGGTGGTATATCACAACCTCATTTCCAGTGGCTGTCAACTAACAACTCTGCTGAACCTACGGTGCAAGATGGCCCACGATCCCACAAGCCCACCCAGGGGTAAATTATTCATGCTCGAAGGACATATAATTATTTACTAGACTAAAAACCAATGAATAAACACGACACCTATACCTATACCTATACCTATACCTACACCTACACCTACACCTACACCCATACCCACACCCATACCCATACCCATACCCACACCCATACCCATACCCATACCCATACCCATCACACACACACACACACACACACACACACACACACGCCCCCCATACACCCACATACACCCACACACACCCACGCCCCGAACACGCCCATACTCACACGGCTACCTCCGGCAAACCCCCCTTACCCCCCACTAAGAATTTTTCCCTGCAATTAAAGTGCTTCTCGCCAAACCCCTAAAACGAGATTTAATTGCAAAAATTTTTTCTTAGTTGCGATCCAAGACTTGCCATAATACCACAAGAACAAAAATCGCAGCTCCCCACACACAAAATAAAACCCCAAAATGTATATATATATATATATATATATATATATATATTACACACACTAAACCACACAACGGCAACTCCGTTACTGTAGCTTAAATAATACTAAAGCACGGCCCTGAAGTTGCCGTTATGGATCCTAGTAATTTCCCGGAAACACACCGTTTTGGTCCTAAACTTATTATTATTTTTAACTCGAATTACACATGCAAGCCTCCACACCCCTGTGCAAACCCCCACACAGTGCCTACCCACTAGGCCAGGAGCAGGTATCAGGCACACCACACTATTTAGCCCCAGACACCTAGCACCGCCACACCCACACGGGGCCCAGCAGTGATAAACATTAATGTATAAGCCATAAAGCTTGACTTAGCCACAGTTAAACCAGACGGGGCGGTAAATTTCGTGCCAGCCACCGCGGTTATACGAAAGCCCCAAAATAATAATACTCGGCGTAAAAAGTGACTAGACCCCTAAAACTTAATAAAAGAAGGCTGAGCTGCACCTACGTTGTAAAATACTAACCAATGCAAAAACAACTCCACCCCTCCCACAATTAATTAAGCCCCATCGACTCACGAAAGCCAAGGCCCAAACTAGGATTAGATACCCTATTATGCTTGGCCATAAACCAAACTTGCACCTTACACTAGCAACTCGCCAGAGAATTACAAGTGAAAAACTTAAAACTCTAAGGACTTGACGGTGCCCCAAACCAACCTAGAGGAGCTTGTCCTATAATCGATACTCCACGCCAAACCTTACCCCCTTTTGCCTTTACCCAGCCTATATACCGCCGTCGCAAACCTACCTTATGAAAGAACTGCCGTAAGTAAGATAGATAACATTTAACACGTCAGGTCAAGGTGTAGCATATAAGGGGGCAGAGATGAGCTACATTTTCTACACTAGAAAACACCACAAGTGACATGAAACCTTCACCAGAAGGTGGATTTAGCAGTAAAACAAGCAAGATAAGCCTGTTTGAAGCCTGCCATGGGACACGTACACACCGCCCGTCACCCTCCTCAAGAACTAATAAACCACACTTTATAAAAAACAAAACACCAACAGATGAGGCAAGTCGTAACAAGGTAAGTGTACTGGAAAGTGCACTTGGCCACTAAATCAAGAGGTAGCTTACACTTATATAAAGCATTCAACTTACAATTGAAAAACGTTTAAACAAAAACCCGCTTGAGCCCAAACTCCACAGCTCAACAAACAGTTCAAAACCTCAAGCCCCACTATAAACCAAACCATTTAACCCAGTACCAGTATATTTTTAGGCGATAGAAAACACCCACTTGACGCAATAGCATATAGTACCGCAAGGGAACAATGAAAGAACTATGAAAAACCCCAAGCACCAACAAAGCAAAGATCTGACCTTGTACCTTTTGCATCATGGTTTAATAAGCAAATACAGATAAAGCGCACTAAAACCTGCTCACCCGAACCCAGACGAGCTACCTAACAGCAACTTTTTGAGTACACCCGTCCCTGTGGCAAAAGGCTGGAGAGACTGCTAGGTAGAGGTGACACGCCTATCGAGCCTGGTGATAGCTGGTTGCTCAATAAAAGAATTCTAGTTCAACTATAGGACGCCTGAACCTAAATACAAGCATATTTACCACTGTCACTCCTATACTATATACAATAAGGGTACAGCCTTATTGTAATTGAAAACAACCAATCCTAGAGGAAAACACCAAATAAAACACACCAGTTGGCCTTAAAGCAGCCACCAAAAACTAAACGCGTCACAGCACACAATCTTAAAGATACTAAACAAACCAAGAACCCCTAGACCACTTAACTGAGCTACTCTACCACAATAGAGACACCACTGTTAAAATTAGTAATAAGAGCCCCGCTCTCTACATGCACCCCCATAAACTGGAAATAGATAAACTACCAGTAAATAACAGACCACAAATGGAAAAATTTAACACACTTTTTAACCATATAATATAACCCCCTGTTAACCCAACACAGGAGTGCAGCACAGACAGATTAAACGCCACAAAAGGAACTCAGCCACTTAGGGCCCCAACTGTTTACCAAAAACATAGCCTTTAGCCACACAAGTATTAAAGGTGCTGCCTGCCCAGTGATCTTTTAAACGGCCGCGGTATTCTAACCGTGCAAAGGTAGCGTAATCACTTGTCACTTAAATAATGACTAGTATGAACGGCTAAATGAGGGCCCAACTGTCTCCTAAAGCAGATCAATGAACTTGATCCCCTAGTTAAAAAGCTAGGATGTAAACATAAGACGAAAAGACCCTGTGGAGCTTAAAACAAAAACTAATAACCACGGGGCCTCTACCCCCCCCCCTTAGCCTTGTTTTTAGTTGGGGCGACTTCGGAAATAAACAAAACTTCCAAGACCACAGACCAAAAATCTATCAAAGACCCACAAGCCAATGAGACCACCATAAAATTGACCCTGTAACACAGATCAACGAACCAAGTTACCCCAGGGATAACAGCGCCATCCTCTTTTAGAGCCCCTATCGCCAAGAGGGTTTACGACCTCGATGTTGGATCAGGACATCCTGGTGGTGCAGCCACTACCAAGGGTTCGTTTGTTCAACGATTAACTAGTCCTACGTGATCTGAGTTCAGACCGGAGAAATCCAGGTCGGTTTCTATCTATGTTTTTCTCCCTTCAGTACGAAAGGACCCAGGGAGAAGCACCAATAGGACCCCCACGTGCTAATACCAAGCTCTTACCCACACTAAAGAGCCCATTTATCAAAACCAGCGGCCTAAGACCAGGGCCACGCTTTAGGGTGGCAGAGCCAGGTAATTATGCAAAAGGCCTAAGCCCTTACAACAGAAGCTCAAATCTTCTCCCTAATAATTAAAACCACAATAACCCTAGTAGTTAACCCACTAACACTCATCATCCCAATCCTACTAGCAGTTGCCTTCCTAACCCTATTAGAACGAAAAACCCTAGGCTACATACAACTACGCAAGGGCCCAAACATTGTAGGGCCCTACGGCCTACTACAACCAATTGCAGACGGACTAAAACTTTTCACCAAAGAACCCATCCGACCAACGGCATCAACACCAACACTATTTTTAGCCATACCAATACTAGCACTACTACTGTCACTAACAATTTGAGCCCCCATTCCAATACCAAACCCCATCATGGACGCTAATTTAGGCCTATTAATACTACTGGCTATCTCAAGCCTTGCTGTATACTCAATTCTATGATCTGGGTGAGCAACAAACTCAAAATACGCCCTCGTTGGCGCCCTACGGGCAGTCGCACAAACTATCTCTTATGAGGTAACAATAGGAATCATTGTACTATCAACCATAATATTCACGGGGGGATTTTCAATACAAACCCTGCTAACAACACAAAAAAACACGTGATTAGCAACATGTGTATGACCACTAATAATAATATGATACATCTCAACAATTGCAGAAACAAACCGGGCCCCATTCGACCTAACCGAAGGCGAGTCAGAGCTTGTCTCAGGATTTAATGTTGAATACGCAGCCGGCCCATTCGCACTATTCTTCCTAGCAGAATACGCAAACATCTTAATAATAAACACCCTCTCATGTATCCTATTCCTAGGCCCAAACTGCCCCAACACCCCAGAACTATTTTCAATAAATATTATGATTAAAACCTGCATGTTAACACTGGGCTTCCTGTGAATCCGCGCATCATATCCACGATTTCGATATGACCAACTAATGCACCTACTTTGAAAAAACTTCCTACCACTAACCCTAGCCCTTTGCGTCTGATACATTGCCACACCCATTTCAATATCAGGCACCCCCCCACTAACATAACCCAAACTTTGGCAGTGTGCCCGAAACATTAAGGACTACTTTGATAGAGTATGATATGGAGACTCGCCCCTCCCACTTCCTTAGAAAGACAGGCTACGAACCTGCACTACGAAGCCCAAAACTTCGTGTACTTCCAATTATACTACCTACTAGTAAAGTCAGCTAATAAAGCTTTCGGGCCCATACCCCGACAATGTTGGTACACAACCCTTCCTATACTAATAAGCCCAATAACACAAACAATCCTAATCTCAAGCCTAGCGACAGGCACCATCATCACCACATCAAGCCACCACTGACTACTTGCATGACTTGGACTAGAAATCAATACACTAGCCATACTACCACACATTACTAAACAACACCACCCACGAGCAACAGAAGCCGCCACAAAATATTTCCTAACACAAGCTGCAGCCGCTGCCCTAATCCTCCTGGCCAGCCTGATCAACACCTGACAGACCGGACAATGAACAATTATACAGCCAACGCACAACTCAACTGCACTAATTTTAACAGTAGCCATCGCAATAAAACTAGGCTTGGCACCAACACACTTCTGATACCCAGAGGTCCTGCAGGGGTCTACAATAATAACCGCCCTAATCATATCAACATGACAAAAACTTGCCCCCCTAGCCCTACTTTATATAATACACAACCACCTATCACTAAACCTGGTCCTAGTGCTGGGACTCCTATCCACAATAATTGGGGGGTGGTCAGGCCTAAATCAGACACAACTCCGAAAAATCATGGCCTTCTCCTCAATCGCCCATATGGGATGATTAACAATTGCCCTAACTATGGGCCACAGCCTTACAACACTAACCATAATTATCTATTTAGCCGCAACCACAGCAATATTTACCTCTATATTAACAGCATCAACAAAAAACATCACAGACCTTACTACCACCTGGTCTAACTCCTCTACACTTTTAACCATAATAATACTAACACTAATATCACTAGGGGGCCTTCCCCCCCTAACAGGGTTCATGCCAAAACTGCTAATTATCAAAGAACTAACACTACACCAGCTAACCCCACTAGCCACAACATTAGCCCTAATAAGCCTACCAAGCCTATTCTTTTATACCCGCCTAGCCTATTTCACTACACTAACAAACCCGCCCACCACAACCACAACAAAAAACACATGACGATTCAAAAACAACCACACACACCTAATAACCACGGCAACTACTACAACAGCCCTCCTTCTACCAATCACACCACTACTATACAACATATAAACCCCGCCCCACCCCCAGGGACTTAGGTTAACTATTTAAACCAGGGGCCTTCAAAGCCCCAAACAAGAAACACATCTTATTCCCTGAAGGCCTGTAAAACACTAATATACATCTCCTGAATGCAACTCAGACACTTTAATTAAGCTAAGACCTCCCTAGACCGACGGGCTTTGATCCCATAAAACTTTAGTTAACAACTAAACACCCTATCCAGCGGGCTTCAATCTACCTTCTCCCGTTATAGAAAAACGGGAGAAGCCCCGGCACCTTTTTGGGTGCGTCTCCAAACTTGCATTTTGTTGCGTTCTACGCTACGGAGCTTGGTACGAAAAGGACTCAAACCTCTGTCTGTGAGACTACAGCTCACCGCCTTGCCCTCGGCCATCCTACCTGTGACCATCAATCGTTGATTTTTTTCGACAAACCACAAAGACATCGGCACCCTGTATCTACTTTTTGGCGCCTGGGCCGGAATAGCCGGCACTGGCCTAAGCTTGCTAATTCGAGCTGAGCTTAGCCAGCCTGGAACCCTTCTTGGGGACGACCAAATCTATAATGTGGTTGTAACCGCCCATGCTTTTGTAATAATCTTCTTCATGGTAATACCCGTAATGATCGGGGGCTTCGGAAACTGGCTGGTTCCACTAATAATTGGGGCCCCAGACATGGCTTTTCCACGAATAAACAACATAAGCTTTTGACTCCTGCCCCCCTCACTACTCCTTTTACTGGCCTCTTCCGGAGTTGAAGCCGGGGCAGGAACTGGCTGAACCGTCTACCCACCACTAGCTGCCAACCTGGCCCATGCAGGAGCATCCGTAGACCTGACAATTTTTTCCCTGCACCTAGCAGGGGTTTCTTCCATCCTGGGGGCTATTAACTTTATTACCACCTGCATTAATATAAAAGCCCCAGCAATAACTCAATACAACACCCCCCTCTTCGTATGATCTGTACTTATCACCGCAGTACTTCTTCTACTGTCTCTGCCAGTACTAGCTGCCGGCATCACAATACTATTAACAGACCGAAACCTAAACACCACCTTCTTTGACCCGGCAGGCGGAGGAGACCCCGTGCTATACCAACACCTGTTCTGATTTTTTGGGCACCCAGAAGTTTACATCTTAATTTTACCCGGATTTGGTATGATCTCCCACATCGTAGCATACTACGCTGGTAAAAAAGAGCCCTTTGGCTACATGGGCATGGTGTGGGCCATGGTCTCTATCGGATTCCTTGGTTTTATCGTCTGAGCCCACCATATATTCACAGTTGGCATGGATGTAGACACCCGCGCATACTTTACCTCTGCCACAATAATTATTGCAATCCCAACTGGGGTAAAAGTATTCAGCTGGTTAGCAACCCTTCATGGCGGACTAATCAAATGAGACGCAGCCTTGCTGTGGGCTCTTGGCTTTATCTTCCTGTTTACCGTGGGCGGACTAACCGGGATCGTCTTAGCAAACTCATCCCTGGATATTGTATTACATGACACATACTACGTAGTCGCACACTTCCACTACGTCTTATCTATAGGAGCAGTATTTGCAATTATAGGCGGATTCGTACACTGATTTCCACTATTTACTGGCTTCTCATTACATAGCACTTTAACAAAAGCCCAATTCGGGGTTATATTTATTGGCGTAAACATAACATTCTTCCCCCAACACTTTTTAGGTCTTGCTGGAATGCCACGACGGTACTCAGACTACCCAGACGCCTACACACTATGGAACACTGTCTCATCAATTGGATCACTAACATCACTTGTTGCCGTCATCATAATAATATATATTATCTGAGAGGCATTTTCTGCCAAACGGACCCCAAATAACACAGAACTAACACACGTCAACCTAGAGTGACTCCACGGCTGCCCGCCCCCATACCACACGTATGAAGAACCAGCCTTTGTCCAATCTTAACCTGCCAAGAGACGAGGGACTCGAACCCCCACCTTTTAGTTTCAAGCTAAACGTACGCCCACTGCGTACCCCTCTCTTATCAAACACGAGCCTCTAGTAAATTATTACATAGCACTGTCAGGGCTAAATTACAGTCTAACCCCTGTGAGACTCAATGGCACAACCTGCCCAACTAGGATTCCAAGACGCAGCATCCCCCATCATAGAAGAGCTCCTCCACTTCCACGACCACGCACTTATAATCGTATTCCTTATCAGCGCCTTCGTCCTATATATTATCTCTCTTATAATAACAACCACACTAACGCACACTAACACAATAGATGCCCAAGCAGTTGAAATAATCTGAACAGTCCTGCCGTCTATCATTCTAATCATAATTGCACTGCCGTCCTTACGAATCCTGTACCTAATAGATGAGATTAACAACCCACACCTAACAATTAAGGCCCTTGGACACCAATGATATTGAAGCTACGAATACACAGACTATGAAAACCTAACATTTGACTCCTATATGACCCCAACAACAGACCTGTGATCAGGGGCCATTCGACTACTAGAGACAGACCACCGAATAGTTGTACCCGTAGAGTCCCCGATCCGCATGTTAATTTCAGCCGAAGACGTCCTTCACTCTTGAGCCGTCCCCTCACTAGGCATTAAAACCGATGCAATCCCTGGGCGACTAAACCAGACAACATTTACTACAGCTTCCCCAGGCCTATTTTACGGCCAGTGCTCAGAAATCTGCGGGTCAAACCACAGCTTTATGCCCATTGTAGTAGAAGCCACCACCCTAGACAACTTCGAATTATGGTCTAACATGATACTTCAATCTTTAAGAAGCTTTACATAATAGCATTGGCCTTTTAAGCCAAAGATTGGAACAATAACCACTTAAAGACGTGCCCCAACTAAACCCCGCTCCGTGACTTATAATTATGTTAACCGTATGGTTTATCACCCTCCTTATAATAAAACCAAAGCTGTTAAAACACCAGATAGCCAACCAACCAACTACAAAACCCCTAAGCACCCAGCCCCCATGCTGATCCTGATTATGATGTTAAACCTATTCGACCAATTCGCAACCCCACAGATAATAGGAGTCCCATTAATCCTGCTTGCCCTACTGGCCCCAACAACACTATTTCACTCACAAACACATCTAATACCAAGCCGCACATGGGCACTAAAACTATGACTAATAAAAACCGCCACAAAACAACTAATATCCCCAATCAGTAAGACAGGACACCCCTGAGCACTGCTTCTATTAACAATTTTGTTATACCTATTAACAATCAACCTGCTAGGGCTATTACCATACACATTTACCCCCACCACACAACTATCCATAAACATAAGCCTGGCCCTACCAATATGACTATTTACAGTACTTGTTGGGCTTTGAAACCAGCCCACCGCCTCCATCGGACACCTACTACCCATGGGCACACCCACCCCGCTAGTTCCAATTTTAGTAATTATCGAAACAGCTAGCCTATTAATTCGACCCCTAGCCCTGGGGGTGCGTCTTACTGCAAACCTAACTGCAGGACACCTGTTAATCCAACTTATCTCAACAGCCACACTTGTATTAATGCCATTAATACCATCAGTATCAGTGCTAACCTCAGTCACCCTCCTATTGTTAACCGCCCTAGAAGTCGCTGTTGCAATGATCCAAGCATATGTATTCGTACTATTATTAAGTCTCTACCTACAAGAAAACGTTTAATGACCCACCAAGCCCACAGCTTCCACATAGTAGACCAAAGCCCATGGCCCCTAACAGGGGCCATTGCAGCCTTATTAATAACCTCTGGGCTCGCAATATGGTTCCACTTTGGCTCAAATACATTAATAACCATCGGCCTTACCA
Organism: Euleptes europaea; assembly: GCF_029931775.1. Lineage (NCBI taxonomy): Eukaryota > Metazoa > Chordata > Lepidosauria > Squamata > Sphaerodactylidae > Euleptes > Euleptes europaea. The sequence continues at coordinate 6,578 of NW_026612518.1, read as the reverse complement.
CTATACTATTAACAATACTGCAATGATGACGAGATGTTGTTCGGGAAGGAACCTACCAAGGCCACCACACCCACCAAGTTCAACAGGGACTTCGTTATGGCATAATTTTATTCATTGCCTCAGAGGTTTTCTTTTTCATCGGGTTCTTTTGAGCATTCTATCACTCAAGCCTTGCACCTACACCAGAGCTTGGAGGTTGTTGACCCCCAAGCGGAATTACTCCCCTAAACCCGTTTGAAGTTCCCCTACTTAATACCGCAGTACTACTGGCATCAGGTGTTACAGTAACCTGAGCCCACCATTCAATCATAGGAGGAGAACGAAAAGAGGCCATACAGGCCCTAGTGCTTACAATCATACTGGGGGCCTACTTTACACTACTACAGGCTATAGAATATCTGGAGGCCTCTTTCACAGTAGCAGACGGAGCCTATGGCACCACCTTTTTTGTGGCCACTGGCTTCCACGGACTACATGTAATCATTGGGACTAGCTTCCTAGTAGTCTGCCTGCTACGCCAAATAAAATTCCACTTCACCACTGACCACCACTTTGGATTCGAAGCGGCCGCATGATACTGACACTTTGTAGACGTTGTTTGACTCTTCCTTTACATCTCAATCTATTGATGAGGTTCATAACTTCCTTAGTATTTAAAAGTACAGGTGACTTCCACTCACAAAGCCTTAGCTCATAATTAACCCTAAGAGGAAGTAATAAACATTATAATAGTAACTCTAATATCCACCGCACTAACCGCCGCCCTAATCATCATTAGCTTTTGACTACCACAAGCCACCCCTGACACAGAAAAATTGTCCCCATACGAATGCGGCTTTGACCCAGTCGGTTCAGCACGACTACCTTTCTCATTGCGATTTTTTCTAGTCGCTATCTTATTCCTACTTTTTGACCTAGAAATCGCCCTACTCCTACCAACCCCGTGAGCTATTAACTTACCCTCCCCCAATTCAACCCTTATATGAACTACAACAATTATCACCCTACTAGCCCTGGGCCTAGTCTATGAGTGATCCCAAGGAGGACTAGAATGAGCAGAATATAGAGGCTAATCTAAAGCAAGATCACTAATTTCGACTTAGTACATCCCAAAATAATGGGGCCACTAACTATGCTACCTCAACACCTACTGATACTAGCCATCTTTACCCTAAGCCTTATAGGACTAGCACTCCACCGTAAACATCTTGTATCTGCCCTTCTATGCATCGAGGGCCTGCTTTTAAGCCTATTTATTGGACTTAGTGCTATCTCCTTAACCCAACACCTGTCAACCACTGCCACCCTTCCAATTACCCTCTTGACCATGTCCGCATGTGAGGCAGGAGCAGGACTGGCCCTATTAGCTGCATCCTCCCGCACTCACGCAACAGACCACCTAAAAACCATAAGCCTATTAAAATGCTAAAACTAACCATAGCAACAGTAATACTAGTCCCAACCGCCCTTTTAGCCCCAACTAAATACACCTTCCACATTTATACGGCCCTATCTATAACAACAACACTCCTATTAATAGGACAATTAAACGCCCCCACACTAACAAAAATCTGACATGTCAACACATGGATAACACTCGACCAATTCTCAACCCCCCTGACTATTCTTTCATCCTGATTGCTCCCACTTATAGTAGTAGCAAGCCAAAGCCACATGGCCAAAGAGCCTCAGTCCCGACAACGCCTGTTCTTATCAACCTGTGCTCTGCTACAAACCACCCTAATTCTAACATTCGCCTCAAACAACTTAATACTATTCTACCTGTTATTTGAAGCAACACTAATCCCAACACTAATCCTTATCACGCGTTGGGGCAGCCAAACAGAGCGACTCGCCGCAGGCACTTATTTCCTGTTCTATACACTATCCGGCTCACTCCCACTATTAGTAATAATTTTATATTCATACACCCACAACTACCACACAACACCACTAATAATGTCAATAAAGCACCCAGAAATACTAATAACATGAACCAACTCACTAGTATGACTATCATGTCTTCTAGCATTTATAGTAAAAATACCCCTATACTCCATGCACTTATGACTACCAAAAGCACACGTTGAGGCCCCAATCGCTGGATCAATAATCCTGGCCGCCGTACTTCTTAAACTGGGAGGATACGGCATCATCCGAATCACCCCAATCCTAAACCCAACAACACAAACTATGTGCTACCCCCTCATTATTCTAGCCCTCTGGGGAATAATTATAACCAGCCTCATTTGCCTACGTCAAACAGACTTAAAATCCATCATTGCCTACTCCTCAGTAAGCCACATAGGCCTTGTAACTGCAGGAGCCCTAATTCAGACCCCATGAAGTATCTCAGGAACAATAATTCTAATGGTCGCCCACGGATTAGCCTCTTCTATACTATTTTGCCTAGCCAACACAAACTATGAACGAACCCACACTCGAACTTTATTAATAACACGGGGCCTTCAACTCACCCTCCCACTTATAGCCACATGATGACTTATGGCAAACTTAGCCAACATGGCCCTACCCCCTACAATCAACCTGATGGGGGAATTAATAATCATTACTTCTGCTATAAACTGAGCCACCATAACAATCATCTTAACAGGCCTAACGACGCTATTAACCGCCCTATACTCCCTATATGTCTTCATTATAACGCAACGAAACAAAACACCAACAAATACCTCCCACCCACCCTCAAACACCCGAGAACACCTATTAATAGCCCTTCACCTCATCCCTATGGCACTATTAATTATAAACCCAAAACTAATCCTGTAGCACCCAGAAGTAGGCATAGTTTGATCAAAACACTAAGCTGTGGACTTAACAACAGGGGCACCCCGCCCCTTGCATACCGAGAGGGACGACACAAATTGGAACTGCTAATTCAAATTACCGAAGTTAAATTCTCCGGACCACTCCACATTATAACCCAAGACTTTCAAAGGATATTAGACCTTCCTTTAATCTTAGGCATTAACACTACTTGGTGCAACTCCAAGTGAAAGTACATGACCTCCATACTATTCTACTCAACCATAATTTCAACCCTGCTAGTCCTTATTGCCCCTATTATTACCTCTATGTTTATTACACAAGCCTCGGGCTACTTCACACAAACTACTAAACTTGCCTGCCTGACAAGCCTAATTCCAACCAATATTTTTATCAACTACGGAATACAAACAACTATAACCAACGCTACCTGACTACAAACGTCCTTCAACATTAATATCAGCTTCCTATTTGATATTTACTCTACCACGTTTATAACAACAGCCCTATTTATCACCTGGGCCATCCTGGAGTTCTCAGATTGATATATAAAACTAGACCCGAACAAAAACAAATTTATAAAATACTTAATACTATTCCTCCTAGCCATAATAACCATAACAACAGCAAACAGCCTATTACAACTATTTGTTGGCTGGGAAGGGGTAGGCATCATATCCTTCTTACTAATCGGGTGGTGGCACGGGCGCACCAATGCAAACACATCCGCCCTACAAGCTGTTATATACAACCGAATCGGAGACATTGGACTAATCCTGTCTTTAGCTTGATTCGCAATACACTACAACACATGGGACGTACAACAAACATTCTCACATACGACCCCCCCCACCCTGCCACTACTAGGCCTAGTCTTAGCAGCCATGGGAAAATCCGCCCAATTTGGGCTACACCCATGGCTGCCAGCAGCCATAGAAGGCCCAACCCCAGTATCAGCACTACTTCACTCTAGCACAATAGTCGTTGCCGGAATTTTTCTACTGGCCCGGCTATTCCCAATAATACAAAACAGCCAGGCCACAACTACCCTCTGCCTATGCCTAGGAGCAATAACTACAACCTTTGCAGCACTCTGTGCCCTCACACAAAACGATATCAAAAAGATCATTGCCTTCTCCACCTCAAGCCAGCTCGGCCTAATAATACTAACACTAGGACTAAACCAGCCACAGTTAACATACCTACACATCACCACACACGCCTTTTTCAAGGCCATACTATTCCTATGCGCAGGTTCAGTAATTCATAATCTCGGGGACGAACAAGACATCCGAAAAATAGGAAGCACCCAAAAAACAATACCGCTAACCACAACCTGTATAACTATCGGCAACCTAGCCCTAACAGGGGCCCCCTTCCTAGCTGGATTTTACACTAAAGACGTAATCATTGAAACAATAAACACATCACACTTAAACGCCTGAGCCCTATCAACCACTATTATTGCTACCGCCCTTACAGCCGCCTACAGCCTACGCCTAACCTTTTATGTCCAAACAAATAAGCCTCGATACAACACAACTACAACCCCAGCAGAAACAAACCCAAGCCAGACTCGACCCCTAGTACGACTCGCCATAGGAAGTATTATATCTGGCCTATTTGTGGCCACAACAATACTACCAACCCCACCCCAAACAATAACAATGGGCCCAATTACAAAACTAGCCGCCACAATTATCACGCTAGTAGGCCTGCTATGTGCTATAGATATCACCATACAAACATCCAACCTATTAAAACCAAAACAAAGTACACCAAGTACATCCTCAACACAACTGGGGTTCTTTAACACCCTTGCACACCGAGCCCAACCAAAATACAACATACAATTCGGACAAAACACCGCTATGCACTTAAATGACCTTATCTGATATGAGGCCATCGCCCCAAAAACAGCCATATTAATTAACACCGCCCTAGCTAAAAAACTGTCCAAATCACACACCGGACACATCAAAACATACCTAGTCATACTTATTGCCACTCTAGCCGCCGCAATTACCACATACTACTAAACCGCACGTAGCCCCCCAAAACTCGACCCTCGAGTTAACTCAAGGACAACAAACAGGGCCACCATTAAACTCCCCCCACACAACAATAATAACGGCCCGCCCAAAGAATATATCAATGCAACACCACTAAAATCAGTCCGAGTACCCTCAAAACCAAAATCGTCCCCACCAGACGCCCCACACCCATCAATAGACAACCCTCCAAAGTACCAAACTAAAAACAAAACTAATATAAAATACCCAAACACATAATACAAAACAGAGTAATCCAACCACACCTCAGGATATTGGTCTGCTGAAAGTGCCACAGAATAAGCAAAGACTACCAATATCCCACCTAAATAAATTAAAAATAACACCAATGCAATAAAGGACCCACCAAAAATAACTAACACCACACTACCACCCAACGCAGACACTACAAGTCCCATCGCCCCAAAAACAGGAGAAGGATTTGACGCTACACCAATAAACCCCAACACCATACACAACACAGTAAAAAAAACAAAGTACGACATAATTTTCATTTGGCCATGCCAAAACCTGTGATACGAAAAACCACCGTTGTTATTCAACTATAAAAACCAATAATGACCCCAATCCGAAAAACACACCCAATAATCAAAATAATAAACAACTCATTTATTGACCTCCCCACACCATCAAACATCTCCGCTTGATGAAACTTTGGGTCCTTGTTAGGGCTGTGCCTACTAATCCAAATCTCCACCGGCCTATTCTTGGCCATGCACTACACCGCAGACACCTCCACAGCATTCTCATCAATCGCCCACATCTGTCGTGACGTACAACACGGCTGACTAATCCGAAACATCCACGCCAACGGCGCCTCCATATTTTTTATCTGCCTTTATATACACATCGGGCGAGGCCTATACTACGGCTCATACTTATACAAAGAGACCTGAAACATCGGCGTGGCCCTACTATTCCTAGTAATAGCAACCGCGTTCGTGGGCTATGTCCTGCCATGGGGACAGATATCATTCTGAGGGGCTACCGTAATCACAAACCTACTATCAGCAGTTCCATATATAGGAAACACCCTAGTAGAGTGAATTTGAGGCGGGTTCGCCGTAGATAACGCAACACTAACACGATTTTTCACTTTCCACTTCCTACTGCCATTCATCATCTCAGCCACTGCAATCCTACACATACTATTCCTACACGAAACGGGATCAAACAACCCAACAGGGGTAAACTCAAACTCAGATAAAATTCCGTTCCACCCATACTTTTCAACTAAAGACCTGCTAGGGGCAGCCCTTATAATAATAACACTACTGTACCTATCCCTTTTCTCCCCACAACTGCTTGGGGACCCAGAAAACTTTACCCCAGCAAACCCCCTAATAACCCCACCACACATCAAACCAGAATGGTACTTCCTATTCGCCTACGCCATCCTACGTTCCATCCCAAACAAACTTGGAGGAGTACTTGCCCTAATAATATCCATTATAATCCTACTGCTAATCCCACTTACACACAACTCAAAACAACGAACAAGCACATTCCGACCACTATCACAACTAACATTTTGAACCATAATCGCCACTATCGCTATCCTAACCTGAATCGGAGGACAACCAGTCGAAGACCCATTTATCATAATCGGACAACTAGCTTCCGTCCTATACTTCACAACAATCCTACTATTAAGCCCCACAATCAATAAACTAGAGAATAAACTAATAAACTGATAACCCCACCAGCCCTTGTAGCTTA